>NW_024882722.1:0-208294 GCF_019059575.1 Amphibalanus amphitrite | reverse complement strand
ACACGGAAGAAACGCTGAGATGAGAGCTTTGCCATTGTATATTGGACCAACATCACTATCACGAATGACTATGAACACATTATATGATCACGTTACATGGATTGTCACATTGACAATTTTATAACAATCCTTTTTTCAAGAACTACAGTAATGATTAACATCAAAATCAACATAAGTGGATTTAGTGATCCAAGCTTTCTCCTCCAGTAGCAATGGAATGATCGCATGTTTCATTTGCCAGACACTGAGTACCCATGATGCACATTACAATCTGCATAGCATCTAAGCATAGTAAAGCTGCCAAAGTCCATTCATTCTAGATTTTTAACTTGATAGCACTAATTTATCTTGCTGTTGTAAGATATCATTCAATATTCATACCAAACATCAATATGCGCAGTGCGCTCACAGTCAACATTTCTGGCATGATCCTGCTCAGCGCGCTCTTCACTGGTCTTCAGTATTGCTCCAAGATCTGCAATATTATGCTTGTTTTCGGCCAATAAGCGTTTTGATTTTACTTTTTCTTGCTGATATATGAGCCCGTTTAACTTTCGTTTGTCAACCAAAATTTCATAACTTCAAGTTCAACTGATATTGATATTGCGATCAGGAGTCAGGACCTTGACCTCTGTCAGCCTCTTGGATACTTGGATTGTATTCAGTCACATGCTTCTAAATAATAAGTCAATCTTAGGGATTCAAACATCCAACAAAACGACCAAGAGTACGGAAACCACCAGATAAACTTAAAAATCGCCTTGGAACAGAGCCAATGCCATTTGTTTGTTTACAATGATTGTAGTGCTGATGTATTTTTAGGACTCTGAAGGTCGGCTTATAAAATGAAACGTTTTACAAAAGTTGTAAAACAAGTAATATTTATCTGAAAGAACTAAAATATTCAAAGGCAAAACACTATGAAATACATGAATCGGAACGAAAAAATAACCCAAAAATCCAGCCTAATCACCGGCTCCTAAAACTGCAACAGAATCAGCACTTTTCCCCGCAACTCGTTGTCCAGACGTAAATATGCGGTACAGCAAGAACAGCATTTTGGCGCCTTGTGGTGCGATTCTTTACGACAGCCCAACAGTAAGCAGACGGTTAGCAATTGAAGTCATACCATACAGTTATAGCTACGTCATACAATTTATTGTAGATTATTTGCTATGCCTGAAGCTAGTTTGTTCGTAAGCATTCACATCTGATTTAAAAACCGTCAGAAATTTTACAATTAGCTAGAAAAAAAGAATATTACGCTTATAGCAGTTATATAAGAAAAACGATCGATTTCCAATGACGTCATTTTGACGCTGACAGTCGCTGTTGTTTTTTAGGCTGCATGCAGATTTCATCATTCTTGTTCTTGTGCGCCACAGCTGCTGTGTTGAACAATATTGGGCTCGTGCCTTTAATGTGAGTATTTTGGTAATTCCTCGTAAATAACACTTGTAATCCGACGTCTTGCTCACTTCCCTCCAAGCTTGTTTAGACTATGATGTTTTTGGAAAGATTTAACTGTATTTGTAATGTTTTTCATCTGCGCCATGTTTGCCGCATTCCGTTTTGGCGGATCAAGGCAGTTTATATAATTATCAATTTTCCTTTTTAACTGTACAGTGTTGGTTTTGTCTTGCTGTTATAAATACTTTGTGAATTGATTTTTTCTTTAGCATAGTTTGCCCTCCCTTGGCAGGTACCTCAGTATTATTATAGCAGGCGTCTCACATGCTGCCACCGTTCGTGAAAAGTCTCTACACTCTCCAGTTCTTGAGATATTTCCTCAAATTTTGCTTAAAATCTCTAGAGTGTTCTACAAAACAAAAACATAACCTAACCTGACCTAACCTTACCTACAACCTACAAACCTAGAACCTACAACCTACAAACCTACAACCTAAAGAGAAATTCGTGTAAATATCTCAAGAAACGAAGAGTCTAGACTTAGAGACTTTTCATAAACGGGTGGCAGCATGTGAGACGCGTGCTATAAGAATGCTGGTTCCTCTTTGTACTGGTACAGAAGTTATGACAGTTTTACTTTTTCTTTCGGAAATCTGCCAAGCTTACTTGATGTTTTCAAGGGATAGGTCCGAAGCTCAAAAGCGCTGTTAAGTTTCAGCTTAATCGGGATGCCCCATGCTGCAAGTTTTCACGTACGAAATATGAGTGTCAGACATCAGTTATTTGCATTGCTTGGCCTCTCATTGTTCAACTATACTTACTATGAAGCTCACCACTGAGAAGAAACTTCACATTTGGTAACACTGACAATCAATGTTGATCAAACAGTATTAAGAATCATCCATCAAATTTGTTAAAATAGTTTTAATGGATTTTTGGCAGTCATAAAGTAGGCATCACACCTGCCTTTGCAACCAAGGAGAGGTGCTAGATCCAGAGATGCTTCTTCCCAGCCACAAAAAACCTAAACTAACCTTACCTAAAACCTACAACCGAAAACCTACAAACTATACAACCTCTATCTCCGGGCATAGCACCTCTTCTTGGTTGCAAAAACAAAAGTGTGACACTACCTGCTTTATGACTACCAATTTGTTCACCTTCTTGTGCATTAGACCAGAGGATAGTTGTTTGGTTGGTGTACAGTAGGTGCTCAGTGCTGCTAGATCAGGCTATGTTTGATTTTTTTTATGTATGCCGTATGCCTTATAATTGAATTAGCATGCCCTTTCAAGCTACATTTTTTGTGAGGTGTGGCAGAGAGTGACGGAGACTGGTTTTTGGTCTAACATATCTAAATAGTTGACTGAACTTAATATGTCAGCTGGGCAGATTTAATGCCTCTATGGAGATAAGACAGTATTTAGATTTTGTGTTTTCATGCAGATAAGGTTGGCCATTCCCTTACCAGATGAGGTGAAATGTAATAGTATACACCATATGTGATCTAGGTACCTACTTACCAAATAACCAAGTTATGTGTAATTTCTAATTACCAATATCTTATGTTTTTATTTCATCACCTGTTCATGTTTTTTTTTTCAATGAGCATATCTATGAGGATCAACTGAATAGAATGCCAGGATCAATCAGCAGACTAATCACCTACATTTTATTGACAAAATTATTGATTAATGATCTTTTCAAGCTTATGATGGATGAGGTGAAAGAACACTGGCACTTTTTCTGTTGAGAGGAGTGAGTTATGGTCATCAGTTGCCACTCAACATGTCAAAATTAAAAGGCTATAGCTATCACTCATCACATCACTCGCCTGTCAAGAACCACCAGAATCTTGGGGCCATAGAAGGCAAACCATTCTTATCATCACCAATGAACTAATATTGTTGATATTTACATTGTTCCTTCTTTTTCAGTATCCGAATGAGGGTTTATGCTGGTTGTAACAAGTGGATGGCAAATGAAAGAAAAGTTAATGTCTGTAACGCAAAGTATCAGCATCGCGAAGCCGTTGTCAAGTCTGCAGCTGAAGTGTATCCCTCCGAGCGGAACATGAGGAGCTGCGGCTACTGTCACACGGACCACGACCCGCGCCTGAACCCGGACGCCGAGGAGTTCTTCCCTCGTCAGCCGGTCGAGCTGGGCAGCGGCTCGCTGCTCTGGAGCGACGGCCACCGGCTCGCCGCTCACTTTCCAATGCAGGCATTTGGGTGCAGAGTGCCGATGTGGCCGCTGGATTACCCACCGCCGCCGCCGGCGGGACCGAGAAAGTATCCGTGGCTGTACCGTTCACGGGGCGGCCGGTGGGGAGCGCGGCCCGCTCACGTGAACGGCGGCGGACCGGTGACCGTGACCAACAGTAGCACCCTGAACGGGAAGCCGGCCAAGGCCGACCGGCAGCCGGCGAGTCGGTGTGCCGTGACCGGGCCGCGGGCGGAGGCGGCGGCCGGCTCGGCCATCCACCCTCACTGCTCTCCACCGGCCGGTCAGTGCCGGGAGACTGGGGAGCAGACGGGCCAGGAGACCGCCGCCCGCGCAGAAGACCGAGCAGCCGCCGCCGCTGCCGTCCACCAGCTGTGATATACCCGCCAGTGACTCGAACACGCGACTGTTTCGCAAGGTGAACTCAGTGCCGAACGGGACCGGCCCTTACCGGCTGATATGCCGAACACGATCCGCGACATTTGTTCCATCTCCATCCATGCCGCCAGTGCTCTGGCGAACCGGGTCCCCTCGCCGGTCCAGTGCAGTGACTCGACGAAACTGCGGCGTCCCAGTCCCACCGAGCCGCTGCCGAGAGACCGGGCGTGCTGTCCTCCCCGGCGGCTACCACTGTGATCTCGCGACAGCCCTCATCAGCATCCTCCGATATGGACGTACCGTCGGAGCCCTCCACGCCGGCGGCGACCAGCCCCGCCCGGTGGCGGAGCTGCCGCTCGTCGTCCTCTCTTTCAGCCAACTCTGAGTCCAGTGACGACTCGAGCAGTGAGTCGAGCGACGACGACTCGACGCTCGGTGACGAGGAGTGGGACGCGTCGGCGGCCACCTTTCTGCCCAGTAGCTCGGTCGACTCGGGCGATGACTTCATTATGTTCGCCGATGACGCTGATGACGAACCGCGTGGGGCGCCGGAGCCAGCGCCGCCTCGAACGCCAGGTGAGTGCGCCCGATGCGGTCTGTACACTTGGTGACGATCAAATGAGATTGTGTATGTACTTTATAAGCATTCTGCGTGAATGTGTTATTTACTAGTACCATTTTCGCCCGGTCTATTTTAATCCTTTTGATTTTTCATAGCCATCTTTTGTGACACATTCAGTAAAGACCTATGTATCTATGCTAACCATATACTTTTGCAGTGGTCTGTGATTTAATGCCTCCCGTATAATCCTACCGCTTCTCTTTTTCAAACTGATTATGCGCCAAAAACGCACGAATTATTGGAATTGCTATAGTCTCCTATGCTTACGCACTCACTTACTAGCTTGGCTTCGCTCTACCGATTTACGATCCATGGCTGTCTTGAAAAATTATATAAATGTTTCGTTACGTGTGTCTGTGGAGTGACACGGCTTGTTTATCTGCCAACTCCGAAACATATCGTTGTCTTAAGGCCTTCTTTTTACCCTTTTTCACGCAATTGCTGATATTTTTCTTGTGGGTCTGGTGCCTCTAGCTGCAGCACCTTACCTCTATCAGTATCGCATAGTAGTAACATCGCTGTTATCAGTCACGTTTATTCAACGACTCACTGCATGTTTCCCATGTTTTCCTCGCCGATGACCAATGCAATCGGGGGAAGGGGAGGGGTCCATAAAACCGACACATTACGATCAGTTTGTTTAGTCATGTTCATAGCATGGCAACACAGCACATTATACTTAGATGTACTTAGTCATGTTCATAGCATGGCAACACAGCACATTATACATGTCTTACTGTAACCTGGGAGTGTCGAGCATCAGTGCGGTGCTGCGATGGCTTCGCCGAGAGCCTGACGTCGGGCCAAAAATCAGTCGCTTTAGCCATGGTTTTATGTCCTGCGCTATGTTTCAGTGTTTACTTATCGGTCACATTTTCATGCGTTTATTTACCATGAGAAAAGATGTCAAAGAAGTGTCTCAGTCTTTCGTCATGTTGTAAGTCATGGCTGCCTTTGTTTGTCCCGTTTATCTTGTTTCCGCAATACCACACGACCGTGGTCACACGAGCTGTTTCGACAGCACTGGTTGCGCTCATGCTGGTGGCGAACTGTGCCCCAGTGCTGTTTTCCCTGCTATTGTACTTAGGTGGACGCGCTCCAGCGTTTTGCGTGTAGGGAAGGCTCTAGTGTTGTTAAAATGACGCGCATAGCATTTTCGCTTACTTATGTTATCTACATCGACTAGCAAGCGCTGCCTGTCCAGCTAGTGTTTTGCGCAGTATGTCATATTCACAGTTTCACAATCCGTTTTCCGACAATGCCAGACTCTCCCCCCAGTGCCTGGCGATGCCAATTAAATAATCTACCTCCCATCATAATGATAAATCCTCCCCCTGACTGTAGATCTACAGTGCCTTGCTGACATCTACGGCAACTAACAGCACTGGAAGTATCTGATAGTATCTGACAGTACCGGGGAATTATCTCCAATATCTGACGGTGCCGGCAGTACTGTCTGACATTATGACCCCTCTCTCCGGCAGTGTTTGGTCCCACGGCCGCCGATCAGGTGGACTCAGGTCTCTCGGCCGAGACAGACCCCAGTGACAGCGAGCCGGAAGACTCGAGCGACGACGAGCTCAGCGACGACGAGTGTGAACCGTGCCACAGCTCTCCGGGCGGCACGTGCACGCTGCACCAGAGGATCGCAGAGGCCAACCGGCAGCTGGTGGACTGGTGCGCCGCGCCGCCCCGACAGCCCAACAGAGAGGCCAGGGTAGGTAGCGCGTCGGCGGCTCGATTGGTGATGGAGGCGGCTCACTGTTATGTTTTTACTGGAGTAACCTTTGGAGCTGGGAAAACATACTAGTTTAGTAAGTTGTTGAGCTCTTATTATTGTAAGGTTTCATGTTTGTTATTTGTGCTTGCCAGGGGTGGTCACCATGGCTGTAGCAACAGATGTAGTTGGCAACTTGTTATATGCGTGACAGTCTACGTAAAATCCATATTTTTCCCTTTCTCGCTCCATATCTGACATCTAACCTCCACCCATCCTTGCTTTGTCCACAGGTACGATTTCTCTCTGGTGACCGGCTGGCCACCGTTCACGCGGCTCCCGACTACGACCGGGCGATCGCCAGCGACCTGCTGGACCAGCAGCGTCAGCGGGACCGGCTGCGCCGCTGGCGCCAGGACGTGGACCGCCAGGTGGCGCCCGTGCTGGCGGCTGTGCTCAGCGCCGAGCACCGGCAGCGCGTGCTCCGCGAGCGGCCCGAGCTGCTGCGCGACAGCTGACCGGCGCCCGGGAGCGGGGCTGGTAGGACGGGTAGTTAGGGACGTGACCGGGGGTCCGGCGGCGGCAGGTCCAGTGTGGTGGGCTAACGAACTGTGGGGTGTTAGGTTTGGTGGTAAGGGAAATTTAGGAGTTGCCTCGGCAAGTTGATGATAGCCCTGCGCGGTCGGTGGTCCAACAAAACGCGTGACAGCGTCGTGGAAGGGGCTCAGGTTCACCAGGTCATCTCAGTTATGAACTTTGTAGATCAAACCATTACCTAAAAAAGTAAAAAGCGTATTCTAGCTCATCTGAATGCAGTTGGACATGCTCCAGGCTTTCATTCTAGAGAAAGGGATGAAATTTGAATTCGTGACGTGCTATCGAAAGGTCCTCGATTAATTATTGAACTTTACGTCCAAAAGGAAAGGAACAATAATGCCGAAATCTGTTGAGCTCCAAATGACGATAAATCGACGTGGAATTCTTATAAACGTCTCCATGTGTGCAAAATGATCACTAGTAGGCGCTCCGAAATCTCCAGTATACAACAAAAATAGACTTCAGCAATTGGCAAGACAAGTTTGACTCATTGTGTTAGCTAAAGGAGAGGTATTGCTTCCAATCGATCTTGTATGGCACTGACCGCGCAGGGCTCTAATCGACTCCTTTGCACAGCTCATAAGTAACGAACATAAGTTAACGTTTTTCCAAAGTGTCTGGTACGAGACTACGCAAAAGCGTGCCATTCGAAGCGAAGTTCTGTGAACCACACTGGACGCCTGCGCGCTGGGTTTGCGCCTGTCACTGTGCGCCTGGACTTTCATTCACCTGTGGCCGAGCACTGTGAGCTGTGGCGTGTACGCGGGTGTGGACGATTCGCGATGTAGCCGGGTATGGCTCACAGCCTGTTTGCCGTGAGAGGTTACCATAGCACTGCGGATAAATCATCGTTTACATGTGACCCGTGCTTTATGATACGGGGTTCAATAGGTACTGTCCAATCTGAAAAATGTCAAACTGTGGAACTAAGCGGTCAAAGTCCGCACCTTACCGCCGATTGTCATAGGGTTTTCGTCCAAGAGGTCTTTCAGCGTCTGTTCGGTCGGGTTTAAGTCATAGTTTGGATTTTATTACCCACCTTAGAGGTTTTCGGCACTCATTATCGATCACTTAACGGTAGTACATTCACTCTATGGAATAATATATAAGTGCTGTATTTGACACATTTAATTTGCGACTAGGTATTGAATGTCGTGTGGTAAATGTCATGTAATCAGCGCTTTAACCATCGCAATGCAAGTGTCACGTAGTCTCAATGTGAGGTGAGCTTCCCTTCGGCTACATCACTATTGTGGTATCGTGTGTTTTTGCTTATGCGTGAATGTTCATCAATGGCCTACTGGGGTGTTAATAGATTTCGCTAGCATCATACTTACTATGTGTGCTTCGTCTTTTCAGCCCTGAATACCATTCATCTCCAACTCAGTTCGGCTGCTAAACTCGTTCTCACGCTAACCACGTACGCTCATTGTGGCGCTGGTTGATGGTGTTGAGTGATGACCACAATGATTGAATTATTGTCTTTTGACTGGCGACACTGGCGCGAAAGGTGGACACGGGACAGGGAACTGAGGACAGCAGGGGCATTTGGTCCTGTTACTTCTAAAAGGGCTATCTTAATTATGCCCATGATGGGCACATTAGTCTCATTTTACGATTAACGCAACTTGAACTGTTTTGAAACACCGACCAAAGTCTCGGTGGGGATAACAATATGCATGCCGGAGGAGGCCATTTGAACCAAGGCCGTATATAGGCCTTGGTCATAGCCTTGGTAGATTTGAACCATGTCCGCCAAACTAGCAGCAGATAACTATTCACGAATCTCCTGATCCGTGCTACCTACCAATGACGCTTGGTGTTGCAATCTCCAAATACCCCGAAAATGCTTCGAGCGAAAAACTTCTCCAAAAACGCAAAAACGTTATCAGACTGAAGGACCAATGAAAAATTGCGATCACTGCCCGTGAATGCTGACAGCAGGATAATTGATTGTCTCATGTGCGCAATTTCTTTAGTCAGACGCGTAAGACATTTATGTGTCATGTTCTTTCATCTGTTCGCGAAAATCATTGTTTTAGCCGTTTTAGCCAATGGCGGTACTGCCTTGGCACGGTGGAATTTGTGCAATTTTTAATTATTTCGGTATTATATCAATAGGGCCATGTTGATCGCCTTGATCATTTCCATCTTGGTACGTATTCTATTGTTACCTGCATCTACATTTAAGGCTGTATCAACATTGAATCCCTTATCTCCACCAAGAAGAGGAACACAAACATTCAATCTGCATCAGCATCAGCATTGAAATTCGAAATCCCATGAGTTTGATAATTTAATTGTTTATTTACAAATGCTTTATTGCTGAAAGATATTAATAGATGTCCTGTAGTCTGCTGTCCGAACTTTGATCGAATCAATTTGAAACAGGTACCTACCTACCTGCCTTGTTTAAACTTGTTTTTGTTTTTCAACCTTTCGGTATTCTTATAACATTTCATAGAGGTATTGATTGCTTACGAGTAAAAAGACAAAATTTTGCACAATTTTGGTCCTGATGATGACAATGGGTCAGTTTGAAGTTCAAATGGCAAGTTCATTGTTTCAAGGAGCTTTTAAATGAAGCTTACTTTACAATACCTCTTAATTATGGACCAATTGCAGTTTGCACAGCTGCACGGCAAGCCGTCAGGCTCCCCTTCCCCTTCAAGATTGTGAGCCTAGATAAAAATGAGGTTAATGATGATACATGACACGATCCTCCAGGGTTTAGTGTGACCATCTATTATGTAGGTACTACTGCCATTGCCACCGGCAGCCCGCAGGTGTACAGAGGAGAGAAATTTGGTGCAGTTGCCCCTTCTGCTGAATCCAACCACACTAAGGAAAAAAATTGTAGAGTTTTTTATTAAGGAAGTTCTTATGTTTTGCAATACATAGGAATCTGCTCACAGTTCTTAATTTTTCCCTTTGAGATCTCTTAGTCCTAGGTAAGAGCAGGTCTAGTTAGACTTCTGAGTTCATGTCTAAAAGTGCATTACTCTATGAGAAAAGCTAGGTACCTATTTAAAAGTTGTTTTCCCTGTCCCAACCAGTGTGAGTAGATCTACCCTTAGGTTCATACTTTGGAGACACAGACAGTGTTGGAATTGCCACCTACTCTGCCATTTTCTTTTAAAGGAAACAGTTCACTTTCCTGAAATTAGTATTTTGCTATTGATTTATGATTTTTTATGCTCAAAATGATCATGAAATAAAATAAAACCTTTTTATAAAAACATTTTTTTCTATATTTTAATATAGGACGAACTATATTCTACGTAAAATAATGTTTGACGCGGAAGCTTATTACGCGTTGACCAATCATATCGCGTAGTTCAAACCTACGCATACTGCATTGGCTGTAAGCAGCATGCTGATTGGCTGACGCTGACGTGGCTGCATTCCTGTGCAAGGCACACATTCCTCTGCAAGGCACTCTTTCGGAACGAGAAATGGAATATCTTCGTCTAGGGTGATCATTGAGCCGTAAAAGCTCCTGATTTGTGCTAGTCTCAGCTCAAGCTACGAAACTGCTATTCCAGTTCAAAACCCCATGTTAAAAGTGAACTATTTCCTTTAATGGGGATTCTCACAGTTCACACCCATCACTTCAGCCATCAGTCATTACCACATTGACAAATTTTAAACTACCTATAGGTCAAATGAAGACTAGAGAGTGAACAGGACAGCTGGTATTCTTCAGTTTAATGAAATTATTAAGCATTTTATTTTGCTATAGTTTCTGAGAGAATCAGAATCATTCCCATTATTGTGCTGGATGGATGAGGATGAGGATCTACATGTGCAAGTGGCCCATGACCAAACTTGATGAAAGAGAGCCGGATGTTGATGGGTTGTTGATTGGAGTTTATTTGTGCATTATGAATTAAGTTACTTTATGTGACTTGTTGAGTGAATTTAATTAATTGTTCAGGCATCAACATTGTTGAACAACTGCTTGAAATATGGATGGTTAACATTTTGTGATGTTATAGGTATAAATTTTCTGTTACATGAAACGCCAACCTTTTTAGATGTTTGACATGAGCTTTTTTGGTCACCTAATTCATATGGATGTTAATTGTTATATACATCTTTGAATGAGTTGGGTGTATCAGAATTCATTGAACATTGGATTCAGTCGCTCTCTAGTGATGAAAGCTGCCTGAAGGCCATCAATTTGCATTTGCCCGTGCGTGATGCCTGCCTCTGTTGGTCAGCGAACCATCGTAAAGCATCGTTCTTCGGGAGTTTGTGACTGGAGGCGACCGTTTCGCCACCTGCAATAGCTTGCGAACCCGTCACCAGATGGCAGGACGCTTACGGCGATAGCCAGATTTGCGCTCTGAGTGGGCACTGTGGAGTGTGGATCATACCACTACTAAATGTGCATGTGACAACGAATATGTCGCGTTAGAAACTGCGTAGATGAAAATGTGTGTAAAACTGTGATCTGACCGTTTGTAAGACACTGATCGCCACCAAACTCCAATGAGATTATTTACTTTTGTTTACTTTTTTCACGATGGTGTGCGTTTTTGGAGTTATGATTGCGGAGCTCCATTTGAGCGTGGGTAGGAACTGGGTGCCGTTGCGTGAGCATTGATACGAGGGGAAAGTGAACTGTGATTTGGTGATGAGGGGCTGTGTGGTTGGGTTACCACCACATTGTGTGTTTGGCAAAAAAAAAAAAAAACGTGTTATGTATGGAAGTTTTTGTCTATGATGTGAGATGTCCGGAAAATGTTTGTCTGTTATGTACTTTTACGATGCTATCTGTGGTTTTCAAAAAATTCTGATGTTTTGAAAAGAAAAGAAAACTCCAAGGAGATCAATTCAGGTCGTCATTTTGTTCGCTTGGTGAGATGATCAGTGATGAATACGGTCAGATCTCGTAAATCTTATAATATGGTATGGGGCCAAAATAAATGAAAGATCTGCATTCTGCATCTCTGTGACTGTAACTAGGAAATTCGAGGTTTTGCTAGTTGCTTCACTGGATCCTTACTTTAACTCATTGTGCGGGCACATAAAACATATTTATGAAACTTATTAGGATGGAGCCCATAGTCTTCGTTTTTAAGGTGGCATTAATGCAATAATATTGTCTTTTCAGTTTGTCTGAAAGAGGAACTTCGTCGGCAACGCACCTGACAGGAAGAGCTAGTGGCACAGTTCTGCATTGAGGTAAGTGCAATTCCCCATGGCGCATCTAAGTTTGTCGAAGTAAACAATAATAAATGCTATTTTTCCCTTGCGCCCTTACAACATCCATGACCTCTTTCGTTGCTTGTTGTGACCTATATCGATTGTACCAAAATCATCTTATCTTATGCCGTCACTTTTTATTTTACGGTAATCCTAAAAGTGCGACGCAGGCGATACGAATACGTTATCGATCGTTCTTCATGCAGAATGGCCTCAATGTGCAGCAAGGAAGCGGCTGCATTTTTACGCATAATGCGGGCCTTTTGGTGGCTCTCATAGCTTTTTTTCGCCTGTGATAAATGACTGTTGAATCATCTCTCTCGCACTGTGTGTTTTTACCGGTTGCGGCGGCCGCCTGGCAGTTTGTAGGGGTTATGACTGGTGGTGTCGGGCTATGTCGGCTCTCACCAGCCGCTGTGTCTACCGACTAATTTTGACCGATCGGCTGGCCGCCTGCCATGTCCCTACCATCAGCGACAAATGCTTATGACCTAGGCGCAGCTACCGCGTGTTTATGTTATCGCTTGATGACCGACGGTGCCTTTGGTGCCAGATGACTAAAGCCCTCTTAGTTTCGACTAATATCAGTCTATCAAGCACCCACTCTAAGTCCTTGGTGAGGCGTATGTTGTTTACTGATATAGGAAATATAACGTATCGCCTCTGCCTTTGTTATTTGGTAGCTATCAGTTTTCCTTCCCAAGATTTGCGTCGTTTTCTTGATTAGCCAACGCATTACGTATTGTTTTACGTCTGCACTCGGCGGCTTTCGAGCGCGTTTGTTGAAGTGAAAATTCACCTTCACAACATACATTTCGTTTTTGTTCCACCTCTTCTAGTCGTCCGTCCTGGGATTTTAGTTTGTGCTCGCGCTAGACATAGTGTTTGCAACGACAGCTTACGTCACTGCTCTGTCACTAAGAGGTCGACAGCGGTATCTGCAGATACTCGTATACCTAATGGCAGGCAGGCTGGCAGCGTCGGTGGCTGCGGGGGCTGGGTGTATATTGTCGGGGGCGGTGATGGTGTGCTCTATGTTTCTGAGCTAGGGATAGTTTCGTCAGCCTGATGACGTCACGGACTCTCGCTCTGTAGCCGGGTCTCTGAGGGTATGACTGGGGCCAGCGGAACTGCAGGCGCCGGCTGGCTGCACGAACCTTTCAGGCGCCGGTTTGCCGGAAATGCATAGGCCGCCGGTGGTACGCTGTTCCTGCAGGGATGAGAATCGGGGCTGGCGGGGAGAAAGACGATGATTAAATTAGACTTAGAACTTTGTCTTTATAAGGGAACTTTGACTGAACTTTGACAATCTGAATCTATGTGCTGCTTAGCTTTGTGCTAACGGCCTTGAACCCCGAATTCGGTGATCACGTTATTCCTTTGTCGCACTGATAAGTTAAAGTAGCAGTGACAACTGCAATGTGCGGTCTTTATTCGTCTAATTTTTTGTTTCCAATAATCATGCGTTACCGTGTATGACACAAATGTTGGCATCGAGGAAGACACGACCTTTGCATCGGTGCTGATGAAAAAGAAACTCGTAAGAAAAACAGCAGGTCATGGTCTTCATCGATCTCCAGCAAAAACGATACCCTAAAGCATTATTGGATGCAGTACGCTACCGCCCTAGGCCCCAACCCCAACAACAGACCACGGCGCTACTCATGGTCATGTGTATGCGCCTCGCCGTGGTATAAACTGATGACGTTAGAGAAACGACAGCGTTGAGGGAGCGGTTGTAGACGGGTAGTACCATTGCACAAACCGCGTGTGCTTTATTTGTCGCAAGTCCTCGGGGCATGTCACGATACCCCCGAACAGGACCCGAGCTCCACGTCCCGGGTCGATCATGTGTCCTGTCGGGGATCTGGTTGGTCCTCCTGCACTCTCCATGGGCCCGGTCGGTCCTCTTGAACTGCGTTTGGGCTACGGTCGGTTCTCTCCCGTATTCCGCCCGTCATGGCAGATGAGTGGTGACTCGCAGGATTTTGTACCGCGTCGTCGCGCCGTCGCCGACCTGGACATGCACCGCGTAGTGTGTCCCAGAACAAATACGTGAGGACCGGTCGATGTCAGTCGAGCGTCTCAAAGTTCTGCGGGAGCGGCTGTCACTTCTGACTCGGTTCTAGCGACGAGCAAAACAGTCGTGACAGGAGGTGATGGTGGTAACTCACAACTCTCCTGGCTAAACTCACAACTTCCCCAGCTTCCACTAAGATGGATCGACTGCTGTATCTGCTATCTGTCCGTCATGACGTCTTTCCCAAGTACCACTCCGTTTGACCTCGGTACCGCGCGTAGTTCTTTGCCTGTCTCCCTCGACCGGCGCGTCAGCCGTGCCCGTCTCCCCTACGATCGCCCTCCGCCCAACTGACTCATTAGCCCGTGGCACTGTTCGACGCGTTGACGGCCTTCCAATTGGCACGTGTTAGCGCCAGGTCGAATTCCCCCGCCGTTTGGAACGAGCCGGCCGACCCTCCGCCCAGCCAACACTTTTTATCCCCGTCAGGCGCATATCTGCTGTTGCTGGTGCAGCTTGTGAGCGACGGCGTTTGGGCCGATGCTGACTGGATGAGCTGATTGGGCTCGTTTTATTTCCCTGCTATTGCAATCAGACCGTCACAGAAATTGGTTATTGTTGGGTTCTATACTTTGGCGAATCGCTCAGTTATCCTGTCCATTACAGCTCGCTGATATGTGCCTCGTTTTCCATCACTTTATATAAAGGTACAGATTCTGTGACGCTCGAGGTAGATGGGCCGGCTGGTCACTTTGGGTAGATGTGACTGGATTATGTAATCATTGTCAACTCAAGTTATTACAACACTGGGCCTGGCATATCCTCTCCCAACCTGCCAGTAGGCATCCGTGTCACTGCGACCACTGTGCAAAGTCAGTAAATTCTATCGCCGTCTACCGGTTCATATGACACAAATCGCGACTGGCAGTCATTCTAGCGCGGTATTTATCGATACGCTGAGGCTCATGTGACTGCAGAGTGCAGATATCTCGATTCGTTCATTGCAAACATTCGAGTTGGCGTCCGTATCGGCTCGGCTCCTCCGCCGGCCGTCTCGCCAGGGGGCGCATGCGCACAGTGGGCGGCGGCGGCGGGTGAGGCTGGCGTCCGGCAGTGCTGAGCCGCTGGTGTTGAGGTGAGGACTGAGGAGGACGGAGGAGTGACTGTTCCTCGATCGGACGGCGAACGGTGTGTCGGTGGCCCGGATCTGCGCGGAGCTGAGCTGCCAGACAGAGGTCAGTCGATGGGCTGTGGTGAATGGCAAGCTTTAGACGGCTGCTGGGGCTGGTTTCTTTTGATGTAATGATTGATCAGACTTCAGATCAGGCTGTTCCGTCTCTGATAGCTTCAAGGCCAAATCCATCCCACTTTTCCCACACTGGGCCACGACCTGTGAATCGACGACCCGTTCTGGGTCGCTGAGTCCGTTGAACCAACACCTATCCAGTTGGACTTTGAACTGTCCGGCCGACCCGGTGCCGGTCATGCCACCACCGAGCGCCACGCCAAGGTCGAACGCCGTCGTCTGCGCCGGTCCAGTCAGCTGGCCGCGACCGGAAGCCGGTCGTAGCGCGACCGCTGCCGGTTCCGCGTGGCTTTGGGTGTCGCGGCGCCGCCGTCCTATCTGAGACCGTGCCGTGGTGAGAGTCTGTGGGCTATGACCATCAGGCGACTATCGCATAGATGCCGCCCGCCGCCCTGAGTCGCGATGAGATAGCCTCCTCAGGTAGCTGGTGGCTGTGTTGTGCACTTGCAACGATCGGCTCTAAGCGACGATAGACGCTAGCACGATTGCAGCCCGTCCTGTATGAGGGCATATTCTTCTCTGGTGTCGTGTTGGGCCGATTTTCGACTCGATGGTGTTGTTGTATCCTCAGGCTGATTGTTTCCTTGTCAAACTATCTACCTCATGGGATTGAGAGGTGTTTGATACCAGATACGGTCGCACGCTACATCAGCCCGACTGACTAGCCTGATGCGAGATGAGCAGACACACGCGCTGACAACCGTCTACTGAGAACCTGCTGCACGGGTCCAACGTACTAACATGGCACTGCCGGCGGTCAGGCCGGCTCCGATCGAATGTCAATGACGCCAGGATTAGAATACCAGCAGTCGGGATGCGTCTGTCAGGGGCCGGCTGCGGTGGAGCTGCGCGCCCCTCACGCCCGTCCCTTCGCAGCTCGCTTCATGTTGACGGGAATGATATTGACCCCGCCGACCGACTCGCTCGTTGCCTGAGTCTAAGCGCCTATATACCTGGTCATCCCCAAATCCTTTTCCGAAGATGATGTAAGACAGGCCTGGAAACACTCAATGCTAGTGACTCATTGGCTTGTCAGACTTGTCTGCACCGAATAACGATGAACCAGCTCGGTATACCAATTAGTTGGTGTGTCAAGCTGCTTTAAATTAAGTCTGAGTGTTCCCTATCTGACAAAAACTTCTTTACGAGAGATGGCCTGCTGAACGGCAGTTTCTGATATCGCCACCGCAGTCCTATCGTCACAACAGGCGCGCTGCCTCGGTGGCGGATCCGACCGGCACCTGTCGCAGGCCACCGAACCGTGACCGGGCGGCCGTGACCTTGTGCCGCGCCCGGACGGTGGCACCGCTCCTCGCTCCCCGAACGTGCGTGGCACGCGGCCGAGCCGCCGGCGTCTGCGGCCTGCCGGAGCGGGTGCCAGAGTCTGCCTGTCTGACCACTACACTGTGAACACTGGTTTGGTCAGCCCGGGTCCGTCACCCATCGGGGCCTCTCCGATCGAGCGGCCCGCTCCGGAGTATGTGGCCTCCGGACTCCGCGCGGCGCGTGAGACCCCTCCCCAGTCTCACTGCCGCGGCACCGGTCGGTCCGCCGGCCTGCCAGGGAATGTCGGACCGCCTACCAGCGTGTCACCGTGAAGAATGGCCGCTGGCAACACCGGTCAGCTCGCAGCTCGGACGGCCGCTCGACATATTGGCTGCGGCGGTTCTCTGACTCGTTTCTCGTCTTCGGGGGTGCTGTGCTGTGTGGTGTACGACGGTTATGATGTCGATGGCTCTCCCTCCACTCTCCGCCCCTCTGCCACTCCCACTCTCCGCTCTATCTCGCCACCGCGGTCGCCGTTGCAGCTGGGTTTTATGCTGCAAACCGGCCTCAGTCGGGGCGGCGAACTTCTGCTTTTACCGTCCGCAGGGTCTGCCTGTTGAGCAGACTGTTTGTTACGAGCTATCCGCCTGCTGGAGCCGCCTGCCTGCATGTGTGCATGTGTGTGTGATAGGCGCTGACGAGAAGGCTGTTTGTGAGTATCGTGTGTTCTGTGGAGTTGGTGGGCACTGGTGAGAGTTGGTGAGTGCTGTGAGGAGTTTGTGAGTGTTGTGAATGTTGAGCGTCCGTGAATGTTGTTAGTGGCAAGGAAAGTTTATGACCGTTGGCGAACGCTGACGATAGCTGCAGCGTGCAGACCGCGGCGGTTTGGTCGCTCGTCTCCATGCTTGCCACACTAGCCACTTCCGGCCTATTTTAGCAGCTGCCTGCCTACAGTACAGTATTGCGACCGTTCTGTGTTTGGATAATTTGTGTGGCTTTGCTGCTGACTATATGCGTTGTTGTCTGAGATCCCTGCCGTCCGATGTCGCCCGGTCGGCCGTCCGCCGTTAGCTAATGAGTGGATTTGGTATTGTAATGTGCGGATGATTCAGCTTGGCGGATGTTTTCAGCTCGCGTTTCGCGTCCCGACTTCCACCTCCGGTTTGAGCCGACGCCATTATATTGGAGCTGCCTAATGCCCTGGCTCGTGTGCCTGTTTACCTTTGTGATATGGGACTGTGTGCGATGCACTGGCTCCTGTACCTTCCGTATGTGATAAATGAGGTGAGTCACAGAGGTATCGGTAAGTGAAGTCCAGTCATCTGTCGGCTCTGAAGCTGGCTCTGTGACGCCCTACTCTCGGGTATTCCCCATGCCTCATCATAGCCAATAACCATTTACGATCACCCTTAGATGATGAATTCACCTTGAACTTCGAACTCCAGTGCTTTCCCAGCGCCCTTTTAGGTATTTCGGGGATCACAGTTGACGTAGCGGGCGGGGCAGCGGGACGGAATCGGACGGTCAGAATGGAAGAACAACCTTACAGCGGGCCGGTGCGTTATGCCCACACACATCGCCCTCGGATTGCAGCGCCTATGTGAGGGCGTTTTTGTCTATAGTTCTGCGACTGGGACCGTGCCGCTCGGTGTGAGCAGTATGGAGCTCTTTGTTTGGCTGTGGCGCCCAGCCGACTGGTGGAAAACGGATGAGTAATCGGTGTGGAGCAGTCTCTGGAGTCAGTGAGGCGTCACAGGCGGGGGTCAGTAAGGCACCGTGCCGTCCATATGCCGCCCACTGAGCTCGTCGCAAAAACGGCGTTTTTCCCTTACCTCGCCCATTATAAATTCGATGTCCAACGAGGGAAGGATGCACGGATATAGCAGATGCTTTGCAGTCTGTGGCGATATGCGCACTCCCGCCGCGCAGCTTTCTCAGACATGTTCCTAACTAAAACCGCCATATGGGAGCAGCTCACCTCTTATGGTATTGTGTTCTTATCTTTTCGCGACATCTCTTGTTAATATGCATGCTGTCATATCCACGGGCCGCTGTCATGTCGCCGCACGCCGCTGTCTCTGTCGTTGCAGGTCTGTGTTCCGTTTTCACCATCGCCCCGTCCCGCTCGGCTCGGCACACGGAACGCCCGTAGCCTCTGTTTTGACGGTCTGAAGGGGGGCCGTGTCGTAACAATGCTGAACTGACTGAGATCGCTCTGGTATCAGTGGCTCGGTGGCTGGCTCTGGGCTGGCATTGGTATCATTGGCAATAAGTATACACGTATCTTGCAGTCTGCATATCACTGGACTTTTATGGAATTGAAACCGTCATTAATCCATTGATCGTAATTATGCAGTGTTCTCCGTATGGATGGAAGCTCGTCTGTATAATGCCCAAGGCATGTTTCGGTTCATTCGTGAAAATGGGTTTATCCACGTCCAATAATCTCCTGTTTGATTTAGCTATCGGTAATTCCGCATTATCGGCAGTTCGTCTGAACGCCTGATATCCTTATCGGCGGATCGATAGCTGGCATATTTCTCCATAGCAACAGGTCAGGTGCTCCTTTGTTGAAGCCATGGCTGGTCTCATCTAGCATGTTAACCGAACCCCGTCTCCCATGGCTTTGATCCGTGCTCTGTTTCCCAATTTGCCCTGGTGTGAGGCTGTCCCAACATGAGCGAAGTGCCCGTCACTTGTGTATACCTACCTTCCTCTGTATTCCTGGCGCTGATGGCTGTGACCACCGCCGCGGTTCCGCACTGAGCCAGCCAGCCCAATGACTCAGCCGTGCTGGCTCGTGCTGTGTCGCAGAAGACTTCTCCTGCTGCTGACGTGACCGCTACTCGTGCCGAAACCTGTGCTAGGTCACTGCTATAAGTGACCTTGAAAATTGCAATGGTTAGCAAATTTACGCCGGTGAATCTGAGAATCCTCTATCCTCAGGTAGGGTAATGTCATGCAGTTGATCTCTATGCCAGTTGCTACATACGCAATCGTATGTATGCACGACCCCAATTGGTTATTCTTCCCACTCATTTGATCCCTCTTTATGCGACCGTCCAGAAGTAAAAGCCTAGCGAACCGAGTCACGGCACACTTTGCTCGTCATGGATTACGTCTTGCGGTCTTGCCTTGAAAGAGTGCTGGAGAACAGTCATGGTGAAGAGCCATGGTCTATCGAACCGGCCACGGCCTCGGGATCTGACCTGACCTGGGCTGAAGGGCTGGCATGGACTGAACGACAAATCTGGGCTGGCCTGGGGTGACCTGGGCGGAACGGCTGACTTGAGCCAGGCTGACCTGATCTGGGCCGAGATAACCCTGACTAGGCTAGAATAAACCCGAGTCCCTTTGAGGTGACGAATCTGACGTTCTGTGACGGTTGTGACGAGCGGCGATAAGGAACTTTATCTCCCTGTGTCACGGCGCGTGCCATGCCGCGTCTTGCGAGACCGGCGTGACGGTGGCGTGACGGGAGTGGTGTGATGTTTTGCGCCGCTCGGTGACGGACATTGGTGACGAGTGACGTGTTTGACAGTTGACACTGTGTAAGATGAGACTACGAGACCAACCCGCCGTCAAGGGGAGTATAATAACAGACGCCACGGGACCCCTGTAAATCCGTGTTTTTCGTCGTATTCTTGGTCTACCCGGCGTGAGAGCATGATAGATATGTGTGGCATTATTCGTTACGGATGTGACATGATGAACTTGAATGAATTAATCATGTCAGGTGCGTCACGAATAACATCATGGCGTATGACGCTCGGGTGTCTGAGTGAAAGTCTTTTGTAACGCTGTGATACGTTAGTGCCGAATTGCTCTAACCAAACCAGCATCTGTATCCTGGTGGGGGTGTCGTGTTCCGTCTGTTACCCAATACGCTATGTCGAGGAGCAGCGTCCGTGACCACCGTATACCGACCGAGTGGGTGTCGTCTGGGTGTGTGGCCCGGACTGTGGAGCGTAGGTCGGTCACGCGTGGCACTTTGTCTCACCCCACCGCACGGGTCCGGAACCCCACAGGGAGTTCCGGCCAGTCAGCACGTGTCATATCCCGCTTCCTGTCTGATCACGGGGAGGAGGAGGTAGCAGGAACAATTAAATAGCTTCCCATTATCAACAGGCTTAGCATATGCATGAGAACTATCTTCGCTAATGGTGCTGAAAGCCGTATGCTGTGTCAGCAATGGATGGCTAGAATTTACAAAGTAAGTTTTTGCAACTCTTTATTGAACCTTCAAAGGATGACAGTTTCAAAGGGACTCTCCGAATGGTGTTGCACCATCCCATCGCTGGTGACACCAAGTGACGAGAGTTTCACTCAACAACAAAGTCGTCCCCATTTTCTTTGTATTTCATGGATTCCCAGATAAGATAGCTGAGACACCGTAGGCTTCACCGGTCGCTCGGTCATACTCATCGGTCTCCTATCTGCCATGGTGTTTCGAAATCTTTGTTTGCGTCCGTGCTCAGTGTGGTTGCGGGTCAGCGACTGTGGGTAGGGGGTTGGTGGCCGGCCCCTCTCGCTCCTATCGTCTGGCAGTCTACTGCTGACGTCACGGCGTCGAGAAGCTGTGAACAGTGCGTCACGGATACGTACCTGACGTCACGGGACGGCTAATGTGACGGGTTAGTCGAGCACGAGGCGTCACGGCCCCACCGAACACGCCCATCCCATCCGTCCTTCTTTTCATCGGGTTCCGTCTGTCTCTCTGTTCGTCAGTCTATCAGCGGGCCTTTGTATCTTTGCACGCGTGTGAGCGACACGCGCGACACAGTTATGATTGTGTGCGGTCTGTGGATTGCGTGCGCCGTGCGACGTTAGAGCCTCTGTTGTGGGTCGCCATCTCGAGCGTTCCCTGTCGTCTTTGTGGTCGGGGACGCGTCGCGTTGCCCGCGCGCCCTCACGCTCGGTGGCAGCCATGACCGGACCGATACGCTATCTTATCAGGGCGACGGGCGGTGGAGAGGCGGGCGGGGGGGGGGGAAGGGCTCCTGGCTCCGGGTTTAGCCGCCGCCAGCACCGCGCGCCCACACACATTGGGACGGTGATTTCATGAAGAAGCATAAAGACATACTCAGCACCCGGTTCATCCCCACTAAATGCGGAATAAGTACTGAACTGCCTGAAAGGTGACCATCTGTCGGTGACATTTTCTGTCCGCCCCGCTTCTGGCAAAGGAGTTTATTTATTTATTTCACGTCGTGAGGCATTCCATCATACAATGGCTATTCATAGCCTCGAGTCAAGAAGGTACAGTCGGTGCAGGTGCAATAGGTGGGTACATAAAAACACACATGCATGCATACGAGTGAGTGAACGGCGTCAGATATAATATAAAATAACGTCAGCGAGTCTGATCAGCCGTCATTCTGACTCCTCAGAAGCCACTCACGCAGCTCTTTCTTAAAAAGAGAGTGCTGCATATCACGCATCGCTGGTGGGAGTCTATTGAACGCTGTCACGTGAGAGTATAAAAACCTCCGCCTCCCAGACTCTGATAAAATCCGGATCCGAGTTATATGAGCGACTGTGTGGGGTGGGGTAGACTGCTACAGCCCCACGGTGCGGTGGCCACCATGCAGATGAGAGTTATCTCAGGCTGTCGCCGCTTGGAAGGGACCAGGAACTGCGCAGCTGCGGTTGTGACCACAGAAGTGGTCCTACCGTCGACACCCCCCCCCCCCCCCCCGAAGCACATCCCTTCGTGTCGGAGCCTGTCGGTGGCAACTAGGTCGGCCTCGGTCTATTTCCGTGGCTATTGCGCATGTATGGCCGGTGGTCGCTGGTTATCGGTCATAGTTACACCTGGCTCTGATGGCCCGACAGACACTGCGTCCGCTAAGGGCTTGTCGATGTCTGATATCAGGGACAATGACTGGCCCAGGCAGGAGATATCGTTGGTAGGCGGAGTGGAGCGATGTGCACCAAACTCACTCGTTTCTGTGTCAGCTTACCATTAGCGTCATGCTAAAATTCAACATTGCAATGTTGATTCCTGTCCGTCTCCCTGTCTGTCTGACCGTCTCCCGTTCGTCTGTCTGTCGTCTCCCCGTCTGTCTGTCCGTCTCCCCGTCTATGTAATCGTCTCCCCGTCTACCTGACCGTCTCCCCGCTGCCGGGCAGCTTTTTGTCGCGGTATTGAGCGGCTCGCCGGGCTGTGAATGGCAGAGTCGTGTTTTTACCTCTCGCAGCCCGCCGCCGACGCAGGGCGCTAGCTGTAGCCGCTCGCAATGCATGATGAAGAAACACCAAGGTCCCTCTCTGTATACATTTACTGCTTGGGGAGTTTTTGGACGTCTGGTCATCAGCGGGCCTTCCAGACTGCAGACACCCCAGAGCGGGGGGAGGGGTGAGGAGACAGACAGGTATCGCTGCCGCTGCTTACCCCTTGTGACGTCAGACCAATGAGTCACCGGCGGCGCGGCGGCCGGCGGCCGGCATCGGCGCGCGCTGGGGCAGTGGGCGGCGAGCGAGGCTGTGGAGAGGGGCGAACGCGACCGCGCCGAGATTCGTGCCGTGGCGGTGTGAGGATGTGTTGGTCGGAGGATGTGATGTGATGTGCGAGTTAGGCGGTGGAGTTTGGAAATACGGCGGCCGTCGGACCTGAGTCGGGTGTCGTCTCGTAGATATCGTCAGTGCGAGGTGAGATGATAAGGGACGGTTTGATGAGCTGGGGTGAGGTGAGGTGAGGTTCGTTTGGGTGAGATGACATGGGATGTGATAAGATGAAGAGAGACGTGCGTAGTGCTGGAGTTTTGTGTTTGGTGATGAGCTGAGGTGGTTTGTCCCCTGTAAGTTGCAGTCTCTGTTTGCATTATAGACTGATGGCAATGCCGAGCATACCGCTACTTAGTACCCAACTACCCAATGCTATCAGAATAGCGGCTTTGTATGACGGCAGCCCTGAGTGTCCTAAGCCTCGATATTGGAGGTGAGTTAGTTTGTCCCCTATAAGTTGCAATATATGCTTGAACTGGAGACGGTTGGCAATGCTGAACGTACCGCTACGTACAACACCCAAATCCCAATGCTATCAGAACAGCGACTCTGTGTGGCAGCAGTCCATAGCGTCCAAAGCACCGATATTTGTTGCGTCATCTTATCCTGCTCGGGCTGCTGATAACAGCCTAGACCTTTAGCTGAAGGTTCGGGTGGGCTCCTTTATCAATACATTTGATGTGAGCCCAAGTCAAAGGCGTTTTCGATTTGTCTCCATAGCTCTTACCTTTGTGCTATTGTGTGTGGATTCACTGACCAGTTAACCTGGCCCGACCTGATATGCACTGGCCTGTGTGCCTCGGTCACAAACTGTATCAACTATCATTTGACCCGACCTGTATGTTTCAAAAGCTGACTGTATTTGACCTGTGTGCCCTACGGCGCTTTCTGTACCGTCTGACCTGACCCGACCCGTGCCCCCTCAGGCGCCGGGAGCGGCCGGCCGCCATGGAGGACCGCCAGAGGCGCGCCCTGCAGAGGGCCCACTCCAAACTGGTCAAGGACCTCCGGGTGGACGCAGTCACCGACCACCTGCACTCCAGGGGAGTCCTTAATGAAGATCACCTGGAAATCATCTCCTCAAAGGTAATCACTGTCCTCACGGCGCTCTGGCATCTGCGAGAACTGATATATGTGTAGTTGTGTACCGATAAAGGCCTCTTAAAGGAAAAGGGCCACCTTCGTGAAATATGAAGATAGGTATCGTTGTTTTTCATTTTGACATTATTATTTTTCATTTTCTTTTTAAAACTGGTGCCAGAAGTGCACAATTCGCGAAAAAGTATTTAAAACTATTTAACATATTGGTACTATTTAACATATTGGTACTATGTTGATACTCTCTACGGCACCTACTGTATGATGGCATAGCGATGACGTCACACTCAAGCCAATCAGCGTTCAGAAGACAGACTCGTCGGATTGTGTCAGATAAGCTGATTGGTTAAAGCTGAGCTGGTTGGAGCTGATTGGTAAAAAACCAAAGCCTCGCCGCGGGTGGCTGTATTGTCGGATAAGAACGCATTCCTGGGATAAGGACGCATTCCTGGCGTATTTTCTTTTAAAATTGCCGATAATGACGATGATGATGATGACGCAACAAACGGGCTAATGTGGTGCCGATTTTTAAGAAAGGTGACAGGAAAGACCCGGCCAATTACCGCCCTGTGTCACTTTTGTCAATTTGCTCCAAAATTCTCGAGCGAGTAGTGTGTGACCAGTTACTTGTGCACGTGGCCCCTGTGTTGTCTCCGGCTCAGCACGGGTTCCTGGCCGGACGCTCCTGTGAGACCAACCTGACCTGCCTCGTCAAGCAGTTGTGGGACGCTATCGCCTCGGGCCATCAGACTGATGTTATTTACACCGATTACTCCTCTGCCTTTACCAGCGTTAACCATTCTCTTCTCCTGCACAAACTTCGTCACTCCTATCATCTTTCCGGTTCTGCCCTGCGGTGGTTCGAGTCTTACCTCTGTGGGAGAGAGCAGCGAGTGGTGGTCAACGGGAAGACGTCTGGCTGGGCCCGTGTTGGGTCGGGCGTGCCGGAAGGCAGCATATGTGGGCCGATCTTGTTTATTTTATTCTGCAACGATTTACCATCTTACCTGAACTCGTCGTGCCTCATGTATGCTGATGACATGAAACTGCTCCGCCCGGTTCGCACGCTTGATGACGCTGTCGCCCTTCAAAACGATATACATAAATTCTGTACATGGTCAACTACTTGGAAGCTGCAATTGAATCCCACAAAATGTAAACAGATTACATTCACTCTCCGCACTAAACCAGTCCATTTCGACTACTCCATCCATGGGATCACCTTAGATCGTGTATCTGTGATGCGCGATCTGGGTGTGCTCATGGACTCAAAATTAACTTTTGGGCCTCACGTCGACGGCGTCGTCGGGAGTGCGAACCGGGCGCTTGGCGTGTACTTGCGCTCGCTGCAGACCTCTCGTGCTGCGAGGGGGAGACGGTTTCGACCTGAGCCTCTTATCACTGCTTTTAATGCCCACGTTCGCTCTGTGATAGAATTCGGTAGCATAGTATGGGCTGGGGCCTCAAAAACACATATACAGCGTCTGGAACGTATCCAGCATAAGATGCTCATCTGGCTGGCAACTCATTCCACACGGCCCTCTCAGTCTCTCGATTACCATCAGCTTCTGTCTCATTTTGGTGTGAGTTGTATTCGGGCAAGGTTGGTGCAGCGCGATCTCACTTTTCTTCATTCGGTTTTCTCTGGTCGCATTAGGTCCACCGATATTGTTGGGATGTTTGGATTGTGTGTTCCATGTAGGCGGACTCGAGGACGGGCGATACTGCACGAACCCACCGCAAGGGTGGAAACGATAAGGGCCGGAATGTTTTGTCGCTTACCGAGACAAGTGAACGGCATGTACGAACATGTGGCATCTGTGGACCTATTCGCCAGTCGAGGAACTTTTATGAAGTCTCTTAGAGCCTTCTTAATCTCTCTGACATGACTATACGTACCTATATTTGACAACCCATGAGCACATGTATTTATAGGTTTTAGTATCGGACTGCGTCTGTAAATGGGTGTCATACCTGTGGGCGTTCAAATAAATACATACATACATAACTACGAATGGAGGCCGAAATCGGCCGTAAGGAGGTAGACAGCCAGGTTTTCGGACACGGGCTACAAGATGGCTATCTCAGTTTCAATCCCCATGTTAAAGGTGGCCCTTTTCCTTTAATGACTCAGTTGATGGTATCCCCCTAATCATCAGGCTTAACCCCCGAGTTGCTGGGGGGGGGGGGGGGTTAAACACCCCCACTTTTTTCGCCGGCCAAAAACGGCGCAAATTTTGGGTACCTGTAGGGAATTGATTGAAGTTTATTGTGACGAAAGTTTCAAAGAAATCGGTCGGATTTTTTTAAGATATCGAGGTTTTAGTGACGTCATGATTTCTGAGTTTTCGACCAAAAACGGCATATGTTCAAACAATCATAAAATCACAAAAAAAGACATACAGATATGCCGTAAACGTCATTACACTGCCAATACCATGGACAATCAAATGGCTATCTTGGATTATTGCTTATCGTTCCGCATTTTCCAAAATCTTGAACTGAATCTTGGCAATTTCTCGTGACTACTTCACGACCATGATACCTACATGCATTTCTTAAATTGAACTTTTTAAGCCAAACACGTACACATATGATAAAATGAATGTCACCATCGTATTCTACGCCCCAAATTACCCATAAAACATGTGTCACAGGCTGCGAATTTCAGTTTTGATTTTCGGGGATATGTGCCTACCCGGCTGACCTGACCTTGACCCTGACCTATGCTTGACTGACCCCTACATGGAGCTGACACTCTTGTAGGCCTTATATGATGGATTGTGCACCGTTTTGACAGAGTTTATGACGAGAGGCGCCCGTTGCGAATTCCTGAAGTCCATGCTACTGAAAGCCCGATTTCAGGTGTTTGACCTGACCTTGACCCGACCTGTGACCTCAAAATTCAACTTTGAAGTACTCATCTGAAGCGTCTCGTCACGTTCTTTCGTTTGCCGCCTCGTGCGTTTCGCTGCGCCTATTGGTTCTCGAGTTATCGGCTGGGGGCGTTTAACGCCCCCCCCCCCCCAGCAAACGGTGGGTGGCGAAATACCCCAGCAACTGCCGGGTTAAATCATGAAGTTTCGCAGAGGAGTGAAAGTCGTTTTATTTGAATTTTTGTCAAACTGTTTATTGAAAATATCAAAAGCCGAGTAGTATATCCTACTAGCTGGTGACTTGAAAATTATTTATCAACAACGCTTTAGAGTATCTTTCAAAGGGGCCTAATATGAACGAAGTCGCGGCCAGCACCACATCAACTGGTATTCCTTCGGTTCAAAAGTGTCTGAGACAAAATTTGCTACCCCTGTTCCCCTACCATTGACCGTTGTTTTTTCGCCCGCCAGCCGACTCGGAAGGAGCGAGTGACTGAGTTGCTGAAGCTGCTGCCCCAGCGCGGTCCCGATGCGTTCCCGGCACTGGTGGAGGCGCTGCGACGCAACTACCGCTGGCTCGCCGACGAGCTGGAGGAGTACGTCCACGAGCTGAACGACTCTAAATCAGAGGCTGCGCAGGCAGCTCTGGAGGAGCGTCTGCGCGCCGGCGCCGTGCCCAGCCTGCCGGCCCCGCACATCACACGCAAACAGTGCGTCGCTGAAATCCGACAGCATCTGAAGGAGCTCAAGGAGAATCATTTCCTCGGGGTGCACGGTATGCCCGGCATCGGCAAGTCCGTCTGCATGAACGAGGCACTAAGAGACACCGAGCTGCTGCCCGACCGCTTCCCGGGCGGCGTGTACTGGATCAGCGTCGGCGACGTCGACCACGAGGCGCTGCTGAACAAGCTGCAGGCGCTGTGCGAGCGTCTGACGGAGGATGGCTCCACTGCCGCCCAGCTGCCGCCCACCATTGAGGTGGCGCGCGAGCGGCTGCGCAAGCTGCTCAACCGGCTGGAGCGGCCGTGCCTGTTCGTGCTGGACGATGTGTGGAAGGCCGAGGTGCTGGCGGTGTTCGAGCTGGGCGCGTGCGTGGCGGTGACGACGCGGGACGCCGCTGTCCTCGACCGCATGGACGGCCGCTCGGTGACAGTCGCGGTGAGTGCCCCCGACCCCCTGCGTCCAGCAGGCTCAGACGCTGGTTGGACGGTAGGCGGAGTTGGGAGTGGGAGGTCAGTTATCGGATCTGTCATCGGCGTTATCCACCATTTGACTTGCTGCTGGTTCCGTAAATAGTTTTGCTGGTAGTTACTCCCCCCATCACGTGAACGCCTGCTCAGAAACTTGTGTACTCGATTTATTTATCATTTTCATGTAACGAGCATCTGCTTCTCTTGTACCCTTGTTTCAAAGACAGCCATCATCACTCTTGTGTTGCTGTTTTATAGAAAACAAACTACCAAACGGAAGGCAATCCGCTCTGTTCACCTCTGTTCGCTCAAGGCACCGAGGGGCGGACCCGACCGAACCCAGTTGACCCTACCCTTCTGATCTAACCTAATCCGACCTCCGGCCACAGCTGAAGGGCGGCTTCAGCGAGAGTGAATCGCGCGAGCTGCTGGCTACCCGTCTGGGCATGCCTCCCGACCAGTTGCCTCCAGAGGCGGAGGTCATCCACCGGCGCTGCCTGGGCTCGCCGATGGTGATCGCCCTCCTCAGTAGCTTCCTGGCTGACAAGACGGGCCGCCGCGAGTCCAGAAACCGCTGGCACAAATGCTTGGAGATTCTGGAGCAGGGCAAACATGAGTGAGTAGTGAATCGGACTGCGGTGGGGTACACCGTTCCATGCTTCTATCCTCAGGATACTGAAATCCTTCTCCTACACACCGCCACCCCCCTCCGGGCTGGACAGGCAACTTTATCTCATGCGGGCTGCTCCCTTGGAGCGGCACCGCTGCTCCCGAGGGAGCGCACCCCGTAGCCGGGTGCAGTGAGTGCCTTGGGGCTGGGTGGCCTGTCTTCGGACGGGCTCAGCCCCGGCGACTCACTAGGGTGCCTGCCCAGACCAATGTCTCCCCCTATATCCTATCATCCTCCCGGCTCTGAAATGGTCTTACTGGACCGAAAGGGCCTAACCCAACAAAACAAACAAACAAACAAACAAAGCGGTGGGGTATGTCTCAGGTAATGTCGGTAATGCATTTAAAGGTAGTGTGCCACCTTTGAAATATTTCCCATTTTATTTTTCCTAGGATAAGAAGCTTCTGTTTTTACCTAATATCGCAAAAAAAATCAAAAACGGGCCTGGAATAGTGCCTTTTTCGCCTAAAAGTTAATCGGTTTTTCGATATGTATAACAACTGTGGTGGGCTGACGTGCAAACAGGCGTCGGCAACAATCGCGAATGCGGCGCACATGTGACAATAAGCAAAGGTCATTATAGAGTTACGACGTACGGGAATGAGTTATCAGCTGTCTAATCGTAGACAACACAATGTCAAGCCTTAACCCTCGCCGGACCTATTGATAGATAGATTGATAGTTTATTAAGACCCTCCATTGACATGGTTTTTATGGTGTCTACGTCAATGACAAATAAACAAACATTGTAAAAACACTTAGGCAAGACAGGTGCTACATAAAAAAATGACACACTGGCATAAAACAGTGAATATAAAACACATGTGAGAACCGTGCCTATACCTACATGACAAGTTACAGCTGACTACCTGTGGCTGTTCCACGCACTCGCCGCACGATAAAGAAAACTTCGGCGAGCAAACTCGGTGCGGACCCGGGGCAGCCGCAGCCGGCCGTCGGACACGGCGCGGGTGCTGCGGGATGACACATCGGCTCGCAGTGCGAACTGTTGGCGCAGAAGTTCGGGAGTGATAGATGAGTCGATGATGCGAGTGACGTTTGCGAGGTCACGCTCGGCGATCAACTCGTCTACGGTGGGCCACCCCAGTTCCCGTAGCGCCGCAGTCACGTGATCGCGCCGTCTAAGACCGCTAACAATACGCGCACCAAAGTTAATAGCTTTCTGGATGCGACGCTTCTGTGTGACCGTACAGCTTCCCCACACACTTAAACAGTAACGTATGTGGGGAAATACTAGAGCTTCGATCAGCAGCTGTCTTGTGCATCTCGGTAGCTTATGCCGGATCCTGGCCAGGCACACCAGTACGCAAAAGCACTTACGAACAACACCCGTGATGTGTTCATCCCAAATCAGGTGAGAATCGATGACGACCCCCAGAACCCTGACACTGTGGTTTGGTTTGAGCTCATCGTTTCCAAAATGAATCGAGAATGTTGAGTCAAGATTTTGACGTCTAGATTTCATTATTATCAGTTCAGTTTTAGCTGGGTTAATTTTCAGACGATTTTGGGTGAACCATCTCAGTCCAACTGAGAGAGAAGTTTCGATGCGGTCCTTCAAGTTTTGCAAGTTTGTATAATAGTCAGTGTCAAGGAACTGGGTGTCGTCAGCGTACATGACTAATTTACCATGTGGAATGTGCTGAGGTAAATCATTGGTGAAAATCAAAAACAAAATCGGCCCCAAAATCGAACCCTGGATCACTCCATGAGACACGTTCATAGCAATTGATCCACCGCTCACACACTGTGTGCGTCCTCTCAGCCAGGCCGAGAACCATCCGGAGTCAATCCCGTACCAACCGAGTTTGTCCAGGAGACGGCCATGCTCAACGCTGTCAAAGGCCTTCGACGTATCAGCGGTGACAAGTGACGTCACGCGGCCGCTATCGATGTTCGTCACCGCGTACGTAACAGCATCGAGCAGGGCCGCCTCCGTGGACAAACCCGGCCGGAACCCGTACTGCTGGGGACACAGGATGTGGTGCTCGCTTAAATACGTCACTAGCTGGGAGCAAACAACTCTTTCACAATTTATTTCACAACTCTTTCACTCTTTCAATATTGGTTTTCTACATACGCGCCGGCCGAGGGGGGGGGGGCGGGTACGACCCCCCCCTCGCCGTTTCGCCCCTGGTGGAGCTAGCGCGTCGCGGAAAAAACGAGCGTGTGCGCCGTTACGAGACGCAGAGATTGGTACCCGATTTTAAGGTCCTAGGTCAACCGGTGACCTCTGAGGTCAGGTCAAGTGCCCCAAGGTACGGTTCAGTTTTTGGTGAATAACTTCGCAAAAAACGGCCGCAGAGCGCCGATTTTGGCAGCATCGTGTTCGTCTCGCTCAGGCGCGTCGAATGATATACTTTTTGTCCGGGTCAGGTCAACTTGGGGTGTTGACCTCAGGTCAAGGTCAGGTCAGCACCCCCAGGTCACGAAGTTGGTCGAAAGAGGTCATGTCGCATATCATTCGATTCGGCAGGTCTTCCTGAGTCCATTGGTGGCTTTCCCGACTCGCTAGCTCAATTTGATCAAGAGTTATTGACGAAAAACTAATATGACCTTGATGACGTCATAAATGACGTCACCCAAGGTCAACATTGCAAAAGTGACGCATCTAACCTTGCAAGGAGTGCATAAAATCACGATTCTGTGTGCTTGAGATAGTTGGAGATCGTTACCGGCGCCAGAATAGCAGTTTTCATTTTTCCCCATTGACTTATAATGGTGAGGTCACGAAAATGACCTGACCTCATATGACCTTTAGAAAAAATCCGAGATATACAAGTTGTGGGACTCATAATGGATACTAGATCCTGCAAGTTTCATTTCCCTGTGACATCTCCTCTGGCAGTGAGGGCGTTGCGAAGTTGCGACATCTGAAGACCGTGCAGAGGTTCACTTATGACGTCATAGGTCAGTGACCTGACCTGACCCAAAAATGCGGTTGGTGTCAAAAGATGCGGCTTGGATCAAAGGTCAGGTATGCCAAGTTTCAGCTCTCTATCGCCAGCGTGTTCGGAGCTATCGCGAAAAAACCCTATGGGGGGGGGCGGCACCCGCCCCCCCCCCCCCTCGGCCGGCGAGGGTTAAACTGTAAGCCTGTATTGGTATTGTTTCTTTTATTTGGCTGTCGAACATTATTTATGGTTTGAAATATGATTTTATGTAAAATAATTGATATGAAAAAGCCGTCTCTTAAGTTATGACCCCATTTCACCACACGCAAGTGGCAGAAATGACAATGATCAGCTGACGCATTTTTCTTGGCCGAAGTCAGAGCGCGCGGCCCGACGCACCACCACCGCACCACAAAGTATGAGCAGAAGCCGCGCCCAAAGCCAGGGCCCCGGTAACGTGAGGTAGCCGAGTCGGGGCAGCGTGCGCTGACCCAAGCCGGGGCCGCAGCTTTGGGCGCGGTCTACCGCATCCCCGCGGGCAGCCCCGGGCTATCACATGACACCGGGAGGACGCGCGGCCCCGGCTTGGGTCAGCGCACGCTGCCCCGACTCGGCTACCTCACGTTACCGGGGCGTTGGCTTTGGGCGCGGTCTACCGCGCCACCTAACAGGCGTGTTCGAAACCGCAGGAGATGATGATGAACGGGTTTATCGAAACTTGATTGGATGAGCATATCGGTAATAGCGATTTCAGTGTGTGCATTTATTGTTCATAGTGGTGTGAAATGTGGTTGGGGTACGACCGACAACCCGTCGGGGCGAATTTCGCACTGGGGTACTCAAAATTTGAAGAATTTAAGACGTTTCCATGAGTTTTGAAGGTATGGATAAGTTCTAAAAATCCGGTTCTCCTTATCTGGGCCATTAACTCCATACGGTCCAGGAAAGCTGGCACACTACCTTTAAGCAGTGTCACAAAATTGCATTTTGGCTTCAGTGTCAGATGTGAAATTCCTTTCCAAAAAGGGGAATGATGGGAGTTGAAAATGGCTGATTAGATGGCCCCAGAAGAGTGCAATAAAATGAATAGCATTTACTTCTATACAGGCGGTAAAATGAACGATGTAAAGTGGCCATCCACGCAATTTTTATGGGGAGCTCTTAAAAATTGGCGAGTGTAAAACGATTTTCATTTGGATGTTGTTTCCCCACCCAGATCAATAATTTTGGGTCACTGCATTTAAGTGGGCTTTGGTTAACGGCTAATTTTGGCATTTCAAGCAGTTTGAGGGGGGCGGGTAGTAAGTAGCAGAAGTTGGCGGAACGCAGGCGGCGCTGGCTTACGCTGAGATTCGACAATTACGCAATTTAGGCAGCAGGAACGGATATTTTAAAGGCACATCGTGCTCCTACTGCTGCCATCTGGTGTCCTGTTTGTTTGTTTGTTTGTTTGTTTGTTTGTTTGTTTGTTTGTTTGTTTGTTTGTTTGTTTGTTTTTTAACGTTTATTTTAATTTCTACAGGAAGCTGAAAACTAACATCATGGAAGCGATCGATCTCACGGTGAAAACCATGGATGAGCAGCACGACAAGCTGTTCGGTTCGCTGACCATTTTCGGAGCCGACATCGGCATACCTTGCGAGGTGAGACCCGCCAGACCCATCAGCTAGGCGCTACCTAACGTACCGATATAGCGCATCACGGTAGCTCGCTATCGTTTGCCGATTGAGGATATCAACATTTTTCGCGTAACTTCAAAAATATGTTAGGTACGAGTACCTTTTGGTGATGCAGTGAGTGTGTCTAATTTCTTTCCGTGGAAGCTGGCAGCGCAGGCCGCGGACGCGTCTGCTCCGTGTCGGCTAGGCACTGACCCTGGGTGACTCCCCAGGTTCTCGGCACCTACTGGGACATGTCCGCCGACGACGTGGAGGATGCCATGAACGATCTGGTCAACAAGTCTCTCGTCCAGGACATGGTCGACTCCAATACCACGCTATACAGCATGCACGACCTCATATTTGACTATCTGGCGCACAAATACACATCTGAGCAGGTAAGCCTAGGTAACTTTCAGAGAATGACATGCCTCGCTTGCGAGGGTCATAGCTGTCTTTTTTGTCATTTTGTCACAGCTGATGTGTATTTTGATTACCGTATACATAGCTAGTCAAGACTATTGCAGTTCGTTTGATGTTAACCTTTTGGTGCTCTTTTCCGCAGGAGCGCAACAAAGCTTTTTTGTGACTCAAGCTCCTTTTTTCGCCTCACATTGTTCATTTTCTTTCTCTCTATATTCTTCCCGCAAATTTGCGCGCGCTGAACATGGCGCGAGACCTCACAGATCTGTGTCAATTACCTCACGTTCCGTTCCTCGCCCGGCCTGCAGAAGGCGGAGATGCACGGGAAGCTGGTCGAGCGCTACCTGGTCGAGTACGGCAGCGACCTGAGCCGGCTGCCCGACGACGACTACACGCTGTGGTTTATCGGACAGCACGTGCACCGCTCGGGACAGCACCACCTGTTCCCGAGATTCTACTTCGACCTGGGCTTTGTGGGCAACAAGCTGCGGGTGACGGGACCGAGCGACCTGCTCAGTGACTTCAGGAAGTACGGAGAGTTCCTCGACAGGGTAAGCCGACGGCCGGCGCCGTGGTAACGTTTCCAGGGCGTCGATGTATATGTAGACTTAGAGGTCTTTATTTATGACAAATGCGTGACATTTGACAATCAGATCATTTGATCTTGCCTTATGGCGTCTGATACAGCTCTCGCTTCGTAGGGGCTCTGACTACAAAGGACAATGCATGCCCAGACAATCTGCTCCCAATTAACTGCTAGAATTAGCGCTCTCATTGCCGCCTTGTCGACGTTTATCATCTCGCTGCTTGTTTTAGAGTAGTCAGCTGACACAGACGCTAGCTGACGCCGCCCTGTTCCATCCCTCCCCTAGGACTCAAATGACAACATCACCCGCCGCATCGACTTTGAGAACTTTGTGCGCACGGCTGGCCACCGCGCGGCGGGTCTGTCCAAGGCAGACGACCCGGCGGCGGCGGCCGTGCAGCTGGCGCTCTGCCAACCGGACAGCTCAGAGGTTTACAAGGCCGCAGAGAGGATCTGCGCCGAGTCCAGCGATCAGCTCTTCTTCCGCTGGAGGTGAGGGTGGAGAGGAATAAGGCGAAGAGAAGGTGTATAGGAAAGGGATGAATGAATGCAAAGGGGGAGGGATGATGCAAAATGAAAGATAGTTATTTCCATCCGGTTTTTAACCACCAGTATTCACTCTTGGTCGTCGTTTTACTATTTCCTGGCTCCGCGCACCACAGGAACAAGGAAGCGATGCGTTGGTCGAACGTGCTGCTGACCAAGCTGTTCTCGGGCTCCGTGTGGGACGTGGTGTTCACCTACGAGGAGAACCTGGTGCTGGCCGCCTACGGAGACGGCCATATCAAGGTGAGCGGGCCGCCCGCGCGGACGGACGGCTGCGGAGGTCGGTGAGATGGCGAGATTTGATACCGGCCTATGAAAGACCCGCGTGTGGCTGAGCTGCAATTAAGTCCGTTGAGTTGTGACAAACGCAGCGTTTGAGGCTGAGTGTTGGCTTCTTGTTGATTGTTTTAGTGCTCCAACCAGGTTTAGTTGACTGGCTTAATATCGACTGGTCTGAATATCTGACCTGGACGCTGCACTGTCGAAGATGTCGAGTTTGAGCGGCGGCTAGTCGTGGGAACATGTACCCACTGCCTGAATCTCAGTCACCTCTCCGACGAAGCCATGTGTCTCCATGCCGTCTTGTTCACTGTGACCTGTTTCTACCCCTCGTTCAATATCACCACGCTCACCCCCCCCCCCCCCCCCTTCTGCGCCACAGCTGTGGAACATGCTGACGGGCGACGAGCACCGCTCGTTTCACGGCCACTCGGACCGCGTCAACCAGCTCACCGTCAGTCCCAGCGGCGACCGGTTCGTCTCGGCGTCCGAGGACGGCTCGCTGAAGATCTGGGACCTGGACGCGGCCATTATGGAGGCGCTCGGTACTGATGACGACCAGCTCACGGTGCATGACGGTATGCGGTGGTGGAGCTGTGCACTAACAGCATGGCATGGGGCCGGCGGAGTGACGGGACGGTGGAGTGGATAGGAGAGGGAGGATGGGACAGGCACGGTGGAGTGGGAAAAGGCCGGAACACAGCTTTTCAGCTCGCAAATCGCGTCTCGCTTCTCCCATTGCAATGCATGGCATATTTTCAGCTCCCAACACGCAGGTCGTCTCGCTTTTACGCCGCGAAATCACGCCGGATCCTGCTCGGAAAACGCGAGCGAAACGCGAGCGAAACGCAAGCAAAATCAGTCCGGCGCGAGTTGCAAGCTGAAAAGTTGAATCTGTTTCAACTTTTCAGCTTCTCTGCTCGCGAAACGCAAGCGTAATAGCGTCAGTAACCATGGAAACCAAATAAAGCACCTTGGCTTACGGCAATTTTAAGTCAATACCGGCGTGGCCTCCTGCTTCCAGCACATCGGTATTCATTGGATTGACAATTTTATACGTACAACGTATTAAATTGTTTAGTTTTTATATTTCGATGTTTAAAGAAATCTTAACACGTAGGTATCTTTTACTGCGGTCAACATAAAATGAGGAATCCGTGGAATTTTTTCAAAAATCTCCCTTTCGTAATTTTCTTCAAAATCAGTAAAACATACCTAAATTTGATTAGAAAATGGTAACTTTTACTTCCGTTCGAAAAATTATATGCCTGGCATGTAGAATTCGGGCTGTAGACAAATTTTGACATTGTGGTCCTATTGCTTAGGAGTTAGGATGTTCAGCGTTTCAAAGAGTAATTTCATGTATTTCCGTAAAACCATAACGACTTTGTAGACAAAACTTTTCAGAGTGGCAATGCGGGGTAATTTTGCGGTGCTAGTGGAACAGCTTTGACGGTGCTCTCAGGATCGCTAAGCTGGAACGGCCGACTTGATAAGCAGTAGCGGCGAAACACCTTCATTTAATTAAGGGGTGGGCACTGCCCATTCTTTCCATGCAACACCCATAGGGCTAATGTTATAATGGGAAAATCAAGGGGGGCACGGTGCCCCGGTGCCCCCCCCCCCCCCCCCCCGTTCCCGGTTCCGCCACCTATGTAATGATAAGGTCGTCGTACCGAGCTGGTTGGGTTTATAGCCGTTGGCGGTGGCATTGCGGCACAGTCTGTCTCCTAGGGGCTCATCAAGACACTGCGCAAAGCAGCACGACGAAGTTGCTAGGGCTCTGCTCAAACCAAACTCATAGTCACATCGTCATCTCCAGCTAGTAAACACTACATATTAACAACTCGTTTGCAGACATCGGAGGCCTATGAGATGTGAGGATTTGAGACTGAGTTGAGTTATTTCTTTGATTGCTAAGAATTTTTTAATTGAAATTAGTCGATTATTTCCTTACAAGAATAAACACTAGTTCACGTTTTTCTCACGACAAATAAAATGCAAATGTTTGATTTAGCAGTGTATGCTAAGGGAGCACATTTTTAGTTGTGCAGGAAAATGCTGAAATAAGACCTGAGTCAAAATCGTTCGAAGATAAGTCCGACATCGAGTCAGCCTAAAAATGCGTAAAAGACACATGTCATTGCTGGCCCTGAAGCTGACTTGCCCGTAGCATAAAACCCAGGCCTCAAATTAACACCGGCCAAATTGCTCTACCCCATCGGCCAAATAACCCTGCTAGCGGGGCAATTTAGCTACTTTGCAGACCTTTGTAGAACGACAAAATCCAGCCATAAGTAGTTGCTCTATCATTTTCAGCTTGCTGTATAAGAAAGTAAAATGAATGCTACACCTGCCAGCCTTGAGAGAGTGCAGAAGTATGTCACCAGTTTCGAGCTACAGCGCTTCCTAAAAAAGCGGCCAAATTACCCCATCCTCCCCTACCAAAAAACCGAACCCGCTTCTTGGGCCACTTGACCTGCCTCAGAGGTCACCGGTTGTCTTGGGACCTTGAAATCGGGTACCAATCGCTGCGTCTCGTAATGGCGCACACGCTCGTTTTAGCAAAGATACCTACTCTTGCGTTAACTTGACTTGGGGCCAGCCTTGTTTCGTAGGCTGAACCACAAATAGGGGCGTGGTAAGCTTCAAAAATATTTCAAGGCATTTTGGAAATAAGCTTAAAAAGACCCATAGCCAACGCAAGATATTGGGTATTGGTCATTTGGGTCATGACATGACCTGAAGAACAATGTCATATATCCGAAACCAAAAACCACAGAAACTTGCAATTTTAATTGGACGCTGAGAAAGGATAGAGAAGCAGCTATACGAAAAAGCAGGGTTCTAGCTTTTAAAATATTTAGTTCAGAGCAGTAAAAACTACCTGGGGGTGGTACCCACCCGCCATGTGCGGGCGAGGGCTAAGTGGTTTCGTTGAAAATCGAGAGGAATTTCATCCAACTTCCAAATTATGCCGTGATTTAGCTACAATTCAATCCTGTTTTTTAATCTCCCACTTAATTTTTTATTCTGTAAGCATTAAACACTTTGCGTTTGTAAATTTATATGCTGTCCTCCATTTTTGACAAAATAATGAAAATATCATGAGCAACACGTTTACTCGAAAGTTAAACAAGACTGCAATGTCATGTTAACCCTCGCCCGCACATGGGGGGGAGGAGGTGGTTGCCACCCTCCCCCCCCCCCCCCAGGTAGTTTTTCTGCTCTGCACTCAACATTTTTAGAGCTAAAAGCCTGATTTCGTATAGCTGCACCTCTATCCTTTCTTGATGTTTACTGAAAATTTTAAGTTCCTGTGGTTTTTGGTTTCGGAGATATGACCTTGTTCTTCAGGTCATGTCATGACCCAAATGACAAATACTTAATATCAATTGCGTTGGCTATGGGTCTTGTGAGCTTTTGACACCTTGATTTTGGCCTGTTTTGCCAGTCTTATCTTCCACCTATCATGGAACATGTTGTTCGACGATGTACAGATGTCAAGGTCAGGGTCAAGGTCAACCTATGTCATCTAAAATCATTGCGATATAGGCAAGCTGAATTTACTTTTCGTGAAGTTTCTTTGACTGGATTTTTTGTAAAACCCTCTCATTTCATAATCTCATTTAATATGGACACATAAACAATCGGTGCACACATCATTATACACACATACACTCACAGACATGCAAACACATATCATTGACCTTGACCTTACTTGACCTGAAAGGACCTCAGCAGCAAAAACCTGGTCGGATAGTGTGACAAAGAGGTTCTAACTGGCTTGGCACCACAAAACGGCATCGTCATCGGTACCTGTATGATGAGCAGCGCACTTGATATCCAACGGTGACACAAAACAGCAACATTTTTTAGTTTGACCTGACCTGGAAGGTCAATGACTGACCTGAGAAGGTAAAACTGGGTATCATTGGATTTGTCTCTTCCCAAAGAATCTTTTTGGTCCATACCACGAAGCTCTATCTCCAACAGGAACGAAATGGCGCGGGAGGATGGCACCCCCCCCCCCATGTGCGTTCTAGGATGGGAAAATGGCATGTGCGGGCGAGGGTTAAGTATATCCTGTGATTTGCATAACGCAAAAGGAGAAACATGTAGTTTACTTACGGATGGTAATCGTTGGATTATTAGATTGAATGAATTGCTAGATTAGATTGAACGATAACAGTTGTTAGATTTGCCAGAGCGGTGTTGTATTCGTTTGAAAAACTTCTGAACAACCGATTGTGACCATGATACGTGGCAAACAATAACTGACTAAAATACTAAAATTGACTGAAAAAATTATAGTTAAGTTCCAATGTGGCATGATGAACTACCTGTGTGGCATGGCATCAACTGTTTTTAAGGAATTTCCTACAAAAGAAAGTAACTTTTTACCTGTGCTGATTTTAATCAATGATCGAGGAGAAGGTCATTTAAAATACCAAAGCTAAAAAAATCATCGAAAGAACGCCGCATAAAATATTGTCATGAAACAAACGGATTGATATGCTAAGATGTCACGTGCAAAGGTCAAGTGCAAACAATAATCAACGCGTTTCAGCCGCGATTTGGGAGCGCAAAGCGTTTTTCAAGCGAGACGCGTATCGACGCGGGTTGTGAGCTGAATTGCAAGTGAAAACACAGCGGACGAAGCGATTTCCACGATTGACGCGAGTTCGACGCGATTTGCAAGCGTGTGCTGTGTTCCGGCCTTAAGGGAGGACCAGTGGGGGATCCATGGGGGGGGGCTAACAGCATGGCACGGGACAGAGGTGACGGTGGTGGGTTGGAGTGGGTTAAGTAGGAACAGGGGAGGATGGGGGTAGGGGCACCAACAGCACGGGACAGAGGTGACTGGAACGTGGGGCGGGGCGGGGGAGGGTGGCCGGGGTTGTGTGAGTGGAGGTGATACGCTACGGTTGTGTTTGAGGAGGAGAGGCTGGTGATTGAGGAGGTGGCTTGGATGTGACAGTGCTGCTATTATCTAACTTACCATGGTGGTTAACTTTCACTTACTAGCGTAAGGACCAAATTAGTGAAAGGGCTGAGTTATTATGGCAATATCCCGAACGCGCACAGAGTACATAAGGTACTAAATGTGTATACATACTAATGTGTAAAAGACACCATTTTGTTGCACTAACCACTGTGTGTATCACAGCTATTGTTTTTCATAACCACGCTTATCACTGCTTTCCACTTATCTGCTGTATATCAGTGCATGAATGCATGTCAGCGATTGGAGCTTATCTCGCCAAGCCTCTGCCTAAGCCTTGATAAACACCCAGCCTATATTGATTCATTGTCGCGGCAGCACTGATTGCGTTATCGTGCTGAATGTGATTGCGGTAGCCTCTTACTCCTGATTGGCTCCATCTGAGCCGAGGGCTTGGGTAATTGTATGCATTTGCGACTCCTTCGGTCCCCTCGCTTGGGACCTCTAGTACCTATCCGCTCACGTCATGTTTCTATCTTAGAACGGTCCCTGCCTCCCACCCCTAATTGGGACACCGGTCTATGCAGACCTTAATGTCAGACTGTACCGCCCTACGCCATTCTGTTACTATCAGCTAGCCTTTATGTGGTGTAGTCAGTATGATATGTTTCAGCGTCAGCAGTTGCCGCCAAAACAGACATCGATTTTTGATACCGGTGCTATTGTTACCCATTTCACGCCATGGCATTGTCGGTACGCCGCACGATGTGCTCTCTTCGCCTGTCATCCTCTCTTACGTCCTCACCACTTCTCACCCATCCTCTTACTCAGTCTCACCCGAGTCACCTAACCACCCTCTCACTCCTGTCCCGCCGCGCTCCACAGCGTCGAGCGGTCAGCGGACGCCCTCGCCGCGGATCCGCCACTCGTCCAGCTCGGCGTTCTTCCCCGAGTCTCGGAGACCGAGCGGCCTGCCGCGCCTAGACGACAGTGTGCAGACGCTGGAGGGGCACGGCACGGCCGTAGCCTGCGTGGACTGGTCACCAGATGGGCACTACCTGCTCTCCGGCGCCGATAACGGTGGCGTGAAGGTGGGTGGGGGTGAGGTTGGGATGGGAAGGTGGGAAAATGGTGACGCTCGGTGCTGGTCTGGTATGAGCTAGTCTGGTTCAGTTGCACCAGAGCGACGGTGGGATGTTGTGGCTGATTTTTTTTCCTGGCGTCGAACGAAAGATGGTCTGAAAAGTGGTAAATTACGGTTGTGTGAATCCGTGTGAGACTTTATCAGGTTCTTCGTGACAAACCTGCCATGATTTCGCCTTGACTTTTTTGTCACAGAAATGTGACTATCTTAGCCCAACTTTATCGATCATAACCCTCTGCATTTGTTATCTCAGACCCTGACCTCGTTCTGTCTGCCCGCCAGGTGTGGGACTGTTTCGGCGAGGAGGTGCACAGCCACCCGACCGCTCACGAGAAGAACGTCACCTGCTGCTCGTTCTCACCCGACAGCAGCTACTTCGCCACCGGGTCGGCGGACGGCAAGGTGCGACTGTGGTGTACCGAGAAGGGTGACCAGCTGTACACCTTCAGCCAGCACAACCTCCGAGTCATCTCCCTCAGTCTGAGCAAAGGTGGGTGATCGCACGGCCGGAGGTATTGGGGAGGAGCGGCCGGGGAAATGTGGCGAGATGTGGAGTCCGTCTGCGTGGGTGATGTGAAGTACTCGATACTGTGATCGCTGTATTTGTTGTTGTAACTGGGACGGCTGATGTCGCTGATCACACCACAGTACCGTGCTGTGTAGACGTCCGTACAGTGACAGTTGGGCTCGACTTGAGTGTAGGACGGCCGCTGTGTCGCCTAGCGTGGTCTGGTGGTCTGTTCGGCTCTCTAATGCCTCGCTAAAGGCGATTTAAGTCTGACGCTTGTTTGGTCGGCGGTCTTGAGTCTGACTCTGATCTAGCCGACCGTCTAACCAACCGTCTAAAGTTGATGAATATAGATCTAAAGACGCCTGTTCGCCCGGAGGTCTATTGTCTCACGGCCGTCTGGAGTCTGACACTGGTCCGTGTGGCCCCGCGCTGTGTCCAGGAGTCATCCCCAGCGCTCTGTTCTCGTGGCACGCGACTGCCTCGGACGGGCCACTGCGCCGGGAAGTCTGTCGCCAGGTCTCGGATGGGCTCAGAGCCGACACAGGTGTCTCACTCTTACTCGTACTAACAGAGCGCCCCGGGCGGGTGGCGGCGCCTCGCACTCCGCAACGGCGCGGCTTCGCTTCTGCATGGCTCGACATGGGGCGCGGTGCTGGCGGCGCTACGTCAATCCATTGGGGTCTAAAGCTTCCGCTGTGGATCACTTCGTCATTCTTGGTTGCATTATTTTGATTTGGTTATGGTTTTATGGCACTGGCGAGCTTCTGCACCCAAGGCTGCGGTGTGTTTGGCTCAGTGTTGTGTTTGACTATCCATTTGGGTGGTTTATGATGCACTGAAATTTCATTTCGTTTTGTGTGCCTTCTATTTCGTTGAAACAGAATGAAAAGTTAATTACAAAGTGATATTCCTTTTTTCTTTGGCATCAAGACAGGTGGTAGGCTCATGGTGTCATTCACGGGGGCAGAAATGATGTATCTTTTAAATGATCCCATAGGTGATCAGGAAATGCTTTATGTAACTGGAGAAAACATGCCTATTGTTGGGATCCATTGACTGATTGAGGCGTTCTTCATATTTCACTTGTGAGTTGTGAAAATGGCAAAGCTCGATGCAGCTGCTGTCTCCATGCTTCAATATCTTGCATTTTCTTTGTGTGGTTCATTATCACCTTTGTGTCTCCGTCTTTTTCTGCGCTGATTTATCTAGCTCTTTTTTGGTCTGTTGTTCTGTGTATTTACATTGCACATATTTGACATTGTTCTGTTCCAGTGGTGTGTCATTTTGCGCCTGTTTTCGGTGGCTGGTCTGTTGTCTGTAGAAAATCTGGTTCGTCATCTTTTGTGTCGTTTTGAATTTTTATGCATGCTGGGATCATCGATACTTTAACCATTATCGTACAATAGGATATTTTCCACTCAAGACCGGGCTAAGTCATAACTTATCCATAGGCTAGTCTCTTAAGCGGTGCGTGTGTGTCTACAATTGTGTTCAAAGAATATTGCAAAACAATTATTCATGATAAAGTTATAGAAGTGAATAAAATGAAAGCAATCATTATTAGCTGGTTTTCGCAGTTTCTCGGTAAATAATGCCCATGCCTCTCATCAACAAATAAAGAAAGTAACTACTAACCACAGTAATTAGAGCAGCCTCTGGCGATCTGTGACCGTCGCTCTGTCCCTCTCCCCAGACAACAACTCGATCGTGTCTGTGGCCGACAAGGAGATCTTCCTCTGGGTTTGGAACACGGACCGCCGGCCCAGCCGCGACTTCATCCCCGTCCAGATGGGCCGCTCGGCGGTCGACCACGACCTCTACCTGTGCTCGCGACTGAACGAAGACCAGCGCCTGCTGGTGGTGGGCACGTCGTCCAATATGTACGAGACCTGGGACCTGCAGGAGAAGCGTGTCATCTCCACACAGCGCGGCTTCGCAGGGTAGGTGGTCTGAGTGGTGAATGAAGGCGTGGGTGGTAAAAACCGGTCAGGATAGGAAAAGGGTGGGGGAAGCAGATGGAAGATGGAGGGGCTGGGACTGCGGAGAAGGAGATACAGCAGGGCGAATGAGAGATACAGCAGGGTGAATGAAGGGCGAGTTGAAAGACATGAGAGCAACGGTCGGATGGATGGTCGAGCCTTGAATTTGCCTGGCAGGCTGCTGTTTAGTTTTGTGTTTGAGATTATTAGTGCGAATACGGTAGAGTAACACAAGCACCCAGCTTCTGTATGAAAATTACATCGGTTTCGACACTGATGGCATGACACTCTCGCCAAACCTCGAGATCCAACCTTGCTCGAGTGATCAGTCACCTGACCCGTTCCGTTCCCGACAGGTCGGTCACCTCCCTGGTGTTCTCCCGTGACGGGAAGCAGCTGCTGGCCGGTGCCGACGACACCGTCACGACATGCTCCCTGACCGCCACACCCAAGGTGGAGGACAGCCTGCAGCCGCTCTTCTCAGCCCGCTTCGTGTCGGCTGACCCTCAGAGCCTCGTCGTGGCGGCCATCACGTCGAACAACGGCGTTCAGGTACGTCCGCTGCGCCGGGCCGAGCTGCGCCGCTCGACCGGAGCCGTCAGCATGCAGTGAGGACGCATGCCAGCTAACCGGGCGGGCGCTGGGCGGCGGGCGGGATGGGTGCCGCTCTGCCTGAGGCGCGCGCTGCTGGTAGGCTGACCCACTAACGGCAGGCAGAGGGAGGTGGCCGCTCATCAGCTGCTGCGTGCCGGACGGGTATGGAAGAGGTTGGCGGTGAGGGGTACAGATGGGTGGTGGATGGACAGACAGACACTGAATGGGTGGGGAAGGGGTCAGGATTTGGTGCGTCTATGGCTGGCTTTGGATCTTTTGCTCTTGATTTATGCAACAATTGTACACAGAATATTGTAATAATTCCATCGTATATTTTGTTTGGATGACTGAGTGGTTCTGGGGCTTTCTGGGACGCCTTTGAACATATTGCGATACCATCATATGCCTCAGCTGGACCTGACGAAGAAACTAGGCACGATTCCATGGGCGCGAAATGACCTTGTAGTCGGCGCGCCCTAAAGCCCCAACAAACACAAGACCTCTGTGGTGCATTAACACCGGAGTCAATTCAGCGTAGAGCGCGCTGTTTTGCGTGGAGCTACGCGCAGGGTTCCGTCACTCCTGGATACATTCCGAAAGAGCGGCTTATTTCGATGGGTTTTGTGTGGAGACCAAGTGTCTTGTGGAAATGCTCACAATGTGAGCTCTATTCGCTGTAAGATGTTGAGGGAGGGGGCTTTCAGGGCTGGAAGACGCGACTTGACTTCGTTTCACCGGGGACACCTCTGATCATACCCGCCTACCTCCGACCCGCGCCGAAGGGGCGCGCGTGGCGGACATAGCGAGGGGGCTTGCATGGGCGCTTGTGTGTGTGTGTGTGCTTGGAGAGTGCTGTTTCCGTGAACGGTGTGAGCCCGACCTTGTCTTGAGGCTTTGCCAATTGTGAAATAGCGCTAGATCACTGATAGGGCGCTTTTGCCACGCGATTATGCTACCTGCAGCCTTATGCCATGCAATTATACTGACGTCGTATTTGAATGCAAATTGTATATTTTGATATAAGATAAACCAAGTTAAAGGCGAACAGGGTTTTCATGGTTAAAAAATGTAAATATTGTGCACCAAATTTGTATATCCATAAATTGATTTATATAATTCAATTATCTTTCATGCATCTATCAAGTATCTTGGTTATGACGTGTCTAGCCATGAGTTTTGCTTAAGTTTTGCCGTTTTTTATTTGTTTAACCAGAATGTGTTTTTTTCGGAAGTGTTCTCTGCCTAATGCCTGTCATATAAGGCACAGTAATTGGCTGCTTACCAAAATTAGACGATGCATCAATGGCATCGATAAGTGGCCAGCTGTGTCTATTTGGCGTTCCGATTTACGCTATTTTGCAGCTGGAGCTTTCCCCATTGTTGCCAATCTATACATTGCCATTTCCTTTAAATTGCAACTTACAGTAGGTGCTCTAATCCAGTGGTTAATCACGTAAGTTGATGAAATTGAACCATTGTCTTGCAAGCTCAGTGTAGTGGCATCGGTCCTCAATCGGTTGTTGAACCTTGAACGGCCGAATCCCACTCGATGGCAATCTCCCATCCCATGATCTGGCGTACGGCCCGATACCGTCACCAGCGCTGTTAAGTGCGCCGTGTCTCCTCTCGTGCACTTTCCGCCCTCGGGACGTCACGTGGCCCTGTTTTGTGTACCCCGCTCAGCGCGTGGGTGCCGTTGGGGGACTGGCCCTGACATTCCCTCTCCTTGCCACTGTGATCCGGCGTCCCTCTCAACTCCGTGTGTCAAAAGTACGGCGTCCCACTCTGTTCTATATGTAGAAGCACGGCATCCCCCCCGCTCAATATCCGTACGGTGCTCTTTCCCCGTGCGGCATTCTTCCCCGCTCTCTGTACGCATTTGTGTCGTCTGCGCCGCCGATCGCCACACGCTGTCCGTCCGTGCACCACTGCCAACTGTGCTCCCCGCCGCCGCCCCGCGAGTCCATTTGAAACGCAGAGGGTTCCATCAGTAAGCCAGCCGCTCCTCTGCCTCTCGCCATCAATCCATTTCCTTTCAAATTTGCCGTGCTCCTTTCTGTTTTTCTCTTTCTGTCTGTCTCTTTCTTCCTTACTTCTTCTTTCTCCTTTCGTCTTTCTGATCGGCACATTTTGTTTGATCCGTGAAACCTTCAGGTTCCCTTCAGGCTGGACTCGTTATGTTAAGCCTTCTTCAATGCACCTCTCTCCCTCCCACCCTTCTCCTGGTTGCCCCCGTCCCCTCCGTGTCTCTCCGTCCATCCACTGACCCCCGTCTCTGCCGGCGGCGGCGGCTCTCCGCGCTGGCCGTCTCTGTGGCTGGGGATGACGCCGGACCCGCTCTGTCTCTCGGCTGTTACAGGAGCGGCGCGACGGCGAGCTCACGGTACGTGCCGCCGGACTCCGCCGGATTCCGCCCGGTGCTGTAGCTCGGAAACTGCCTGTGCTCTCTGTCTCTACCCTCTCCGGACCCGCGCACACAGACACTCTAGCTAGCCGGTGGACCGGCCGACTCGCCGGCCCGTCCGCCTCTGCCTTTCTCTCTCCTCTGTGTCGCGTGAGACGGGTCTGGCGGGTTCTCACGCCGACTGGGTGCGTCGCCGCTAGTCGTGGGCGGTGCTCAGTGGCCCTATCGAGCCGCCACCACCGCCGCCGGTGACTAGGAGGGTGCACCCCTTTCACAGGGGACAGACCGAACACAACTTGTAGCCAGGACTGTGCACGTGTGCTCTGCTGTGGCGTGCGCTCCGCTCAAACGCTGCTCCCGCCTGCACGACACTTACTCAGGCTTTTTTTAGTAGTGTCAGCTTACTCGTATCGCATGAAACAGCTGCTGGCTTCGCACTAACGTATCTAAGTATGCTTTGATAGTGTACTGTTGGGCAGTTTAATGTGTGTGGCTATTGTTTTTATTTGTTTTTATATCTATGTTTTCTATCAAATTACATCAAATTTGAGCTAAACTTGGGCGTCACTAAACTGCATATCAATCTTTTATCTGTTTGGCATATCGGCGCTTTTGCCTGGGCAACTTGAGTCGGCTTTTCGCTTACATCGCTTTAATGACGGGGGGTTTGTTGGATTTCAGAGTGGCGTTCACCGTTCCCTCCCAGCTGGGCGTTTACCGCGGGTCGGACACTCTGCTCGGCCGACTCCCCCCCCCCCCCCCGCTTCGGTCCCGTGCACGGCTGACCCTCGACTGTGTCCCGTTTCAGGTGCTTCGGGGCCTCGAGGGTAAAGTGACTAAAACCACCAAACCCGTAGGGGAGAAGATCATCATCACCAAGATCAACAAGACAGGGACGATGGTACGTCCGGTCGGGGAGAAACACATGCCGGGTATTTTGAAATACAATTAATCGTAAATGCAAAAAAAAAACTTTCACTGAGCGTGTCTTTACCTTTATGTTCACTGTAGAAAACACATCCGAACATTCGAATTCCTACTGGAAATATCGTTGCTCGCCTTGTCCAGCGGTGTTATCCCCTATGCCTACAACAATGCGGTAACCGAGCCGTCTGCTGTTGTGTGGCCCCCCGTAATCATGCGACTCAATCCTGTGACCCTCCCGTTCTCCGTCCCGTAACTCCCTTGCTCCGTTGTAACCAGACCGGTTCCGCGTCCCCCCTGTCCGCAGGTGGCCTTTGGCTGTGAGGACGGTTCTGTGGGTGTGTACCACCTGCCGCCGGCCGGGTCGGCTACCCAGGAGGTACCCGAGCCAAACATCCTCGGCAAACACAACGACCGGGTCATATCGCTCAAGTTCGGTCCGAATGATACGGTGGTCAGCGGCTCCGAGGACAAAACCATGAAGGTAGGCGGCAGGTCAGCCGGTTGGCGAGGTTTCTGCGTGAGCGATGGTGACTGAAGCTGCACGGGCTGCTGTTGATCGAGCTACGGTTGATTATTTGAAGCGTATGTTTGTGACTGTGCGCTCGTCAGAATATGAGCGGCAGGTCTGGACCTGCTTAGGATGAGTATTAGTGGACATCCATACATCATTTGAATGTGTTTCCTTTTATACTCATTCACGACTGCAGCTTTTTGTGGTAAGCAGCGTGCATCTGTAACCAAGACATCGTTTTGTGTTTCATTTTTCTATCTTAATTTCCGGCCTCTCACCTCAGACCACATCCCCCCAATGATGTAACCCATCCCTCGACTTTGACAGGTGTGGTGGCCCGATAACCGTAGCGTGGCGTGCGGCGGGAACGGTGGCGCCGTCACCCAGGTGGGACTGTACGAGGCGCGCGACCATGGCCTGATCGCAGTCTCCTGCTCCCGAGACGGCACGCTCAAGGTGGGTTGGTGGGTGACGGCAGGACGGTGGGACAGGACGGGTGGGACGAACTGACAGACAGATGGAAGGAGTGCTGTAAGTAGCAATTAGTTTGTGTGAACGGTCACAATTTGGTCGGCGGTACCAATAGGTGCACTGCTTCTTCTAGAGAGACGCTAACGGTATTGGCATTTTTAGAGCCTGGTGGGATCGGGAGAACTTGCGTTGGTGATTTCGGTGATAACCATTGGTGACTGCTGTATGTTAGGCCTGCTGCAGTTTTGTTAGTCATTCACTTTGATTTTCCGCTTGCATGTTGTATGGGCGTAGCAAACTGATAGATGCATGCCCTGGCTTATTCTGTTCGATTTTTCGTATGTTCTAATCTGCATGTTGTCATTTGATGCACTACACTAACTTATGTTTAACCACCTCACCACCTCCGCGGCTGATTTTTTTTATAATTGGTTTGTGCACGCCCGAAACCGTTTCACCCAACTGCTCCAGGGCTGGCGCGCTCCTGTGCATGTGCGCCTGCCGCGCCTGCCCTCCATCAGTACGGCCGATTTGTCCGAGAGTTACCGCACGGTGACACGCGTGAGTTGGTGCTGGTGGTGGTGACAGTGGTAGTGACAATTGGTTACGTCCGTCGGCCAGTGAACTATCGTCCATTGGGGAGTATGTGTGTATCATGTGTATGTGCTTGGGCTTGAGCTGTCATGGTTCTTTAGTTTTGCATTGGATGCAGCAGTGTCACCCTTCCCTGCTCAGGTAAGTCAGCGAAATCACGATGCTCTAACGGGAGCTCCGCTGAAGTAGTCGAACCGCTGGTGGAATAGCTTGGCTTGGACAGCTGGCCAGGCATTCGGTCCGTCAGCGGCTGGCGCTGTAAGAGTGCGGTATCTGAGCTGGACAGTGGACAGGTTATCTGTCAGTCAGCTTCCGAGAGGAAAAGAGTTGCCATTGTCGTTAATGACTGATGGAAGTTTTCGCCTCTGTTTGTTTGGGTTAGTGATGTCCTGTTGTCTCTAGGCTGGTGACATTTTAAGTTCCTACCCGTGTTTGTTGGTGATGTCCTGCGCCGTTCTTGGGCTGTTGGCTGGTAATGTCCATTGTCCATGCCCCTGGTTGTGCTGTTCGCCGGCGATTATGTCGTCTGGGGCAACGACCGTGGATGCTGTGCTTTTCACTGTCGATGTTTTTTTTTTTGGGGGGGGGAGCTTTCGTTTTTCTGTGCTAATTTGTCAATTATGTTTTAACTTACTGAATGTCTCTCCTATTTGTCAGCATACATGCAACATTGCATTGTATGTAATGTCCAATATATATGTTGAGTGTTGACCTCATTAACCTAATTTTATCTGACCAGCCCATCTTTGTTTACAAGTGTCATTTTTATTCATTTTGACTAAACCGGGTAACTTTGACCGCATAAACATTTCCGTCAACACAATCATAAACGCACATAAACATTTTCCGATCCATCTGACGGCCCTACGCCTTCGCCGCCAGGTGTACCGGGCGGACACAGGCAAGCCGATAACAGCGCACCTGACCCACGCCGGGTCAACGGTCACCTGCTACCGCATTGTGCGCGCCAACCTGCCCGACGAGAACGGGGCCACCAGCGCGGCGACCGCGGCGGCGCGCGACAAGTCGCCCTGTCCCGACGACCTGATCGTAGTCACTGCCGGTCAGTGGGAGGAGGGAGGAGGGAGGATGGGACGGAGGGTGAGGAAGAGATGAGATTGTTGGGGGTGAGTGGAGGAGGTCAGATGTTAAGAATCTGACCTGTTTCGTTGTATTATCCACGCTCATTAAAATTAGCGTAATACATTAAGGGTAGGGCAGACGGGTCAGTTTTTTATAAACGCGCATGATTATGAGGTGTCAGCACTTACACTGACTAACCTTGTACGGTAATCCTAGCCACCTTTCTTCTCAGTGCCGCACCTCCCCTCTCTCCATTGATCGCCTTCATTCTCCCCTGACACCCTCCCCGGTTCTCCCCCCGCAGGTGTGGACGGCACGGTGAAGATGTGCCGGCTGTGTACCGGCGATTTGATCAAGTCGTTCAGTCTGGAGGAGTTCGGTCCGGTGCGCACGTTCCGTCTGTCTGCCGATAACCACCTGCTCGTCACCGGGCACGACAACGGCAGTGTGGTGGTGGGTAGAGGAGGGGAGAGGAGAGAGGGAGGGAGCAGGGGTAGATCACTGGACACAAGATCAACATGGTGACAGCTGCTGGGGAAACTGAAAGAAAATGTGTTTTAAAACCGCTGGTGGGCTCTGAACGCCGCGAGTGACATTTTTAAGACGGAAGATTTCGCGTATGTCTACATAAATAGGTGTTCGGGAAGTGTGTAAAACCGTTGAAATGAAATTATTTCTTACAGAGATTTGAATCATTAGATCCTCCCCAATTTTCAGTTCGTCCGCTGCAGTGGCCTGCCCGGCACCTGACCCCTGATCACCCCCCTGTGTTTACATCAGGTGAGCCGGACCGACCACCAATGCAAGCCGCTGCGCCTTCAGTTCCATCACTCGATGGTGAACGACCTGGCCATCCACCCGAATGGACGGGAGATAATCTCACTCAGCGACAGCCTTGCGTGGTGGAGACTGGACGTAGATGGTACGTATAGACTAGAGGTGCAAACCACGGGTCTTCAGAGCCGGGAGTGTCGCCTGGTGGCGGCTTTACTATACGGCTTTACTGGTGGGGAAGTGTCGCCTTGGTGGACGGTTGGTACTAGAGGTGCAAGTTCCAGGTCTACAGAGCTGGGATTCGGAAGGATCTACATTGGAAGGATCAACCAGCGGCTCAATCAGACTGGATGATCCTTCCTAGAGCACTAATTATCGTGTTGTGTCGGTTTTGTTTTGTTTTCTCGTGTTTAGCATACCTTCGCATGTTGCTCACAAACCCCTTCCCCGCTCCCCTTCCGCAGAGAACCCGGTGTCGCCCCGCGGCCGGACCCGCGCCGGCCAGTCGCCGCTGGTGGTGCCCCCCTCGCCGCGGCTAACGCTACCGGCCAAACGCTACTTCAACTACAACCGTCGCACCTCGCTGACGCCTGAGATCCGCGCCACACTGCGCCAGGTGTTCTCGTTCCGCGGCACACTGGCCCGTCGGCTCGTCGTCTCCGATGACTGGACCACTCTGGTCACCATCGACGACGCGGGGGTGCTCTATGTGCTCCAGGTCATGTGACGCACCGGGGAGCCTAGGACGCCGCCCGGGCTGCGTGCAGAGGCGCCCGGGTGTTAGTGCGAAAGACGCACATTAGCTAGCTGCCTGCAGCGGCGGCCGGGTGTTATTGCGAACGACGCACGCTAGATGGCAGCAGAGACGGCTCGCAGTGCTCAGATCTCGCACGTTGGGGCATTTTGTGACGACGGCTGGTGATTCGTTTTGTGATTGCGTCCCTAGTGAGTACTCGGCTGAGATTTGCTCAACTGCCGCTATACCCATGCTGATGATTGACATGAGTTCATTGTATCAGGTTTTCGGCCAGGCTCATTCGTCAAGAAACGAAGGTTAATTCTATGCAGTTTTCTACCCTACAATGTAATATCAGCTTCCGAACCATATCATCGATATGACAAGTCTGGTGTCGTGTGATTTCTATTTGTCTTTTTCTGACGATTGACTAAGATTCGCGCAATGGTACAAGTATCGATCAAGTTCAACCATTGTGCCGTTGCTGACGAAGTCTTGCCTCGTGATTTCGGGGATTTATTGATCCGTCGATTGGTGATGTTCTTTGGAGCTGAACTTGACGTGTGGACTCCATAAGTGCGCCAGTGGATTGTCAATGGGTATAGGAACATTCGGAAAATGACAAACCTTGCCATTGCGTGTCCTTCCGTGATTGGTGGCGAGTGCGTCCGACTGGCTTGTTTGTGTGGAGTTGCCTGTTTGTTGTCCCACTCAGTGGTTACGCCGAGTGACGCGTGGCAGCGCTGGTGTCAGTCCTGGACTGTGTTCAGGACTTGTGGGGTATTCTGCTAACGATAGCAGGGTCCCGTCCGGCGCCACGGGAACGGACCGACAGTCAACCAGCGCCGCCGGTTCCAGGGAGTGTGTGTGTGAGTATCGCTAGCGAACACCGTGGACTAGTGGCTAGGTGTTAACAAAGTGACCCAGCGGCGGTCGTGGAGCCGACACAAGGCGCCGGCCGCCCGTCTTTCCGGCAGAGTGCCTTGTGTGCAATGGTCGGCTAGTCACAGAGGGAGCGGCCGACCGGGACGGAGGTTCCCAGCGCGACTGAGGCGGCTCGCCGCTCCGGCGGACAGTGTGAACGACCGCCCGCGGCCCGCAGTAAGGGGATTCCAGAGTCGCGGCGAGCCCTGTGGTGTTTATTCCAGACCGATCCGGTTGTGCGCCCGGCTGTTCGTTGTGAGACGCTTTATGTGATTTCTGCTGGCGCCTGGCGCGAGCTGATATTTTGGTGGTCCCGTCGGACGGTATGACTCCGGGCTAGCGGTCGAGTCCCGGGCCCGCCTGTGAATTGTGGACGCGTGGTCCGTCCGTCTGACCTTGTTTTCTACAATATATGTACTATCTGTCACTCGTCTTTTTTAAATGTTACTTGTGGATGGATGAGGAAGTCATGTGGTCGGCAAAAATGAAGTAACTTTCTACGTCTGGTATGAGAATGGCGTATCCTGCTCATCTCCTGTGCTAGCCGAGCTGAGTGCTTAAAATCAAAGTCCATTGATATTTGTTTTCACCTTTAGGCTGCATGCTCTTTTCTGAACGAAGCTTTCTGGGTGTCCCCGAGCCTGGCCGACTCATTTTCCTGCCCCCCCCCCCCCGTTCCCCCATCCGTGTCTCGACCGCTGTGACTCCGTAGTTTTTGTGGCCTCATCTGCCCCGAGGTGGGACGGGTGGTCAGTCGGAAGGGCTGGGAGCCGGCGAAGTTAGTGACAGCTGCCATGGTGAGCTGCAGGAGTGAGATGAATAGTGGATGGGAAAAAGTCGGCCTGCGTGAGGCTAATTAAAATAACAGTAAAGCAATACGATTTCCAGGGCAACCGGTCTGCCCTCTGATTTTGATCGTGCAGTCGGGCAGGAAAATAAAAGCGTTGAGGCATGGTAGTAAACCAGAATCTGCTCATCGCCTATACCGTCTCCATTTATTTTTCTCGTGGATGAAATGGCCGGATGCAGACGTTTGTAAGCAGACCGTCATGGTATCTGTTACTGCGGGTTTAGAGGCTACGACGTCAGCAAAATATTGCTGCTCCCTAAGGAAAACAAGCCAGACAGGAGCGTTCGTTGGACGGGTCTTTGGAAAACGCCGCCGGCTGTCTCCGATTGACACGGCTTTGGTCTGGCAAATCTCACGGGATATCGTTGCAAAAATATCACAGAGACGCGTCTTACTTCTGAGATGGTGCTTCTCCGACCCAGGAGACGGGGCTGCTAATGCGTGCATCGGCTTATTGTCTCCACAAACGGGGCACTCAGACGGTGTCAAAACAAACTGTTACGCTGCTGGCACGATGCGAGGCACAGTCTTACGTAATTATCAGTATTCAGAACACCCCATTGTTTGGGTTGCGATCTTTGCGAACGGTTGAGCTCAGGAGAGATCCAGTTGGAACAAACGCCGATCGTCCAGTCTAAATTTGCAACATTTTTATGCAATTCGAGTCGTCCCCGGCTTAGGTTCGCAATGTTTGAAAGTGCCGTCGTGACAGGTGAAGGACATGTTATTCAATGTTTATTTGCCGTCGGATCTGACCGACTTTTGTTGAGCTTCGCAGCTTCAACGGAAGTTATTCTTTCAGCCCAATAAAACATAAAGAAATATTTGACGTCTGTGAACCAAAGCATTGGATAAAGATGAGGATAGGAAAGGGATAACGATAAATAATCAAAACACCTCTTAATATCGACTCTTTCACCCATAGATAAATGTCTAAATATACCTATCTGCTATCGACACCTTTGAAGGTGCGCATGGAAAATGCATGGCATGCGCCAAACGGCCCAGCACGTCTAACTATACGGTATCTGTTTATATAGGATATAGGAACCAATGTCGTGCCTGAATGGTGTGTTATCTGACAAGGCAAACCTCGTATGTAAGTGTCATCCGTCTCATTCATTCAGCTGGTGGATGAACCGGGAGCAGCTCGCCCTGCTGGCGCAGTTGCTGGGGCCAGGGCAGCTCCTCTGCACGCCCGCTGGGTGTGGTACTGTGGTGTGTCTAGGAGGGGGCGGAGTCTCCGCGGCCGACCTCCCCGCCAGGTGCGGGCTGCGGGGCGGGCCGGCCGCGCCGTTCGCCCCCTCTCCAGTCGGTGTCGGTCGCCGGGGTAACGCCAGTCGGACTCGGCCGCCCGCCGCCGCCGAGCGCACCTCCCCTTCGCCGCGCCGCCCCCGCCGACGGCGCCTCCCGGAGCAGCCATTCGGCCGTTCAACATCCGCGCTGACCTGATCCGCGTCCCGACGGAGAGTAGCAGCCCCAGCGGCGGCATGGCTGGGGGCGAGAGAGTGCCGCCGCCGCCGGCACAAGCCGCCACCAGGCCGGCCGAGACGCCTCCCAGCACCGGCAAACCGGCCGAGGTGTCCGCTCAGGGAGCGGCGAAATCGGGCGGTAAATCGACAGAGCAGTCGGCACAGGGCTCCGGCAAGTCCGGTAAGGGCAGTGAACCGCCAGCGCCGGCCTCGGGGAAGACGAGCGGCAAGTCCGAGCAGCCGACGCAGGGATCCGGCAAGTCCGGTAAGGGCAGTGAACAGACATCGCACGGCTCCGGAAAGTCAACTGGAAAGTCCGGCGACCACCCTTCACAAGGCTCTGGCAAGCCCAATGGCAAGACCACCGAGTCAGCCAGCAGCTCGGGAAAATCGGGCAGCAAGTCGCTGGACCAGTCGGGACCACCGAACTCTAGCAAGTCCAACTCCAAATCCTCTGAACCGAGCTCTGGCAAAGCTAACGGTGGCAAGTCCGGGGACCAGCCGTCTCCGAAGCCGCCCGACAAGGCGTCGGCGAGTTCGGGCGACTCGAAGCGGCTCTCCTCGGACCGCCCTCCGGAGAGCCCGGGCCGCAGTCCGCGCCGCGCCAAGAAGAGCCCGACACGCGGCCGGGACGCCGTCTCACTCGACACCGGTGACGAGCGCAAAAACGGTAAAAAGGCGCGCAAAGTGAGCGCTGTCAAGGGTTCCTCAGCAGACAGCGAGCCACCGCCGGCGGCCGCGCCGGCCAGCGCGGGGTCCGGGGAGCAGCAGGCTGCGGCCGGCCCGGAGGAGGACGAGGGGGTGCAGAAAGTGCGCGCCCTGGGCCGCCGTACCCTGGCGCTCTGTCAGAGGTCAGACTGGGTGGCCGTCGAGCAGAGTCTGAAGAGCGTTGAGCGGGCCGCGCAGGAGGCCAACATCGACAACCCGCTGGCCGACATTGCTGATGAGGTGAGTTGGACGGTCCGGGAGGTCCGGACTGTACGGGCGGGTGGAGAGGTCGGAGAGGTCTGGACTCCGGACAGCCCGGATGGGGGGGGGGGTGATGGACGGGGTTCTGGTGCCGGGGATGAAGAGATAGACAGGCACGGATAGGTACTGACACTTGGTTACGTCACACCTTAGTCAGGCGGTAGCTTTCTGGGCGCTTTAAACGGTTCGGTAAACAAACATCCTGCTGTAGTGAATTAGGTATAACATAAAAACGAATTATTTGACGTTCAGAAAATAAAATGCCACAATGCCAAAATAGCTTATTATATTGAGTGAATCATATTTAGGCACATTGAATACTACCTGTCAAAATCACAAGACGGTATAAATATCCACGAACTAACAAACACAGCACTGACTGAGTGTATTATCATAGTTCAAGCTGTGTTCAAATATTTGCTAACAAGAGTTTTGCATTGCCGCCATTAAATGCGCACTAGCAAAACCTGCTTCATTTTTACTTTAGGTATGACTGATACGCGCGACTATGTGGTGCGAATTGCGGGTCTCGAAGTACTTATCGGACAGACTTTACGATACTTATTAATCTAATCAAAATTCTTGGCAAAATACGAACATTTTACATCAAACTATGCACCTATTAAAAAAGCATTTCAACTAATAATGGATTGAAAAATGATTTTCTGCATTGTCGCATTTAATCCTGCATTACAAGGAATTCAAACGTTATTCTTCGTTTTAATACAAGAGAATAGAAAAAAAAAATCATGTCGCTGTCACTGCGCTGGACTTCCATTCCTAATCCCGTGCAGCCGGACGATGCGCGCGTGGGTGCCGAGCCACCCTGCTCCCCGCCCGTGAACCGGGGAGTTGTATCACGGCAGTGACCTCGTGTCGGCGGAGTCCTGGGGTGGGTCGTTTGAGCCTGCCGGCCGACACAACAGCCCTCTCTGGGCGGTGTACACACGGACCGGGGTCGAATCAGCGCCCCTAACGGCCCCGTCGCAGGCGACGAGCCCACACGGCTCGCGCGATGGAATCCGGGACAGACCTGGCAGAACTATCGACGTATCGGGAACAGGGCTATATGTGACATCCGTTCTTTGCGCTTGCGTAAACGCCGTTGCGCAAAAGGACTTTCATATGCAGGTTTGCTGATAAATCAGAAGTGAGTTAATTCTTATCTTTTATTCACAGTTGTAAATGGAGAGTGGCTTAACTGGCTTATGAATATGTGTTATTAGGCACGTGTAAGCAATTTGTAGTTGCAAAATGCAGCACTGTCGGGTGCTTCTACTCTCGGTGGAAGCGTTTGCAACACTTTTGGTAAGCTTAACCCGCGCACCGACGGGGGGGCGGATATCCGCCCCCCCCTGAGGTTTTTCGCGAATAGCGGGAAAACCGCTACGCGCCGCGAAATTTGGTATGACTATTCCCTTATCAATTTTACACATGGTGTGCAGGTTTGAACCTCCTAACTTTCAAGGTCAGGTCACCAGGTCACTTTGAATGACCCAACCTCAAGTCACTTTTTTGCAACTTTGTCACCGTGCCAGAGCTACAGTAGATGTCGGAGGCCTTTGAAAGTCGCAGGATGTTATTAGGTCATTAGTAGCTACAATTTGTATATCTCGGAATTTTGATATCGGTGACCTAAGGTCAGGTCAATTTCGCGACCTCCCCATTATAAGTCAATGGGGGAAAAATCAACTCCCTGTTTTTACCACTAAAACGGGTCGGAATGGCCCCATATACCATACATGACTTCATATACGATCAACCTTCACTACCTTGAGGTCTGTTTTGCTGTTGGGCAGCTGTGAGGTCATGTGACGTCATCAAAGGTCACCAAAGGTTTTTGGCTAATAACTCCGTACAGGAACAAGATACAGACGCGTGGATGGTCTCATTGTGTTCAGCTCGTCAAGACGCATCGAATGATATACATGATGACCTCGAGGTCACGTGACCTGAGGTCAACCTTTGACCTTGACCTTTCGAGGTCAACATATATATCATTCGATGCGGATTGACGAGAGGATCACGATGATGCCCTTAGTTTGTTCCTATCTTGACTAATTCGAAAGTTATTCGAGAAAAACTCTCTCCATATTTAGCGCCGCCATTTTGACTTTTTCGACCCCTGTGAGGTCATCTTTGACCTGACCTGAAAATGACCTTAGTAAAAATTGTAGATCTTGACCGTGCGTATCCGATGCCGTTTACCGCTTGTCGCTATCTTGCTTCGTTCTCGAGATCTCAGGGGGGGGCGGTCATCCGCCCCCCCCCCCCGTCGGTACTAAGTTGGCGCAGACCCCCGTCGGTGCGCGGGTTAAATTACTTCCGACTTTTGCGCTCCTTGACCGTGCAAATCAAGATTACGTCGGGACGGACATGGTAATCATTCAACCATAATAATGAATATTTTCAGCTTATAACATAGCTGTAAATGCTTCGGAACACATCACCAGACTGTAAGGCCGTAATAATTGACTTAAAACGCTATCGTATGCGGTCACTGGCTCGCTGTTGGTCGCCAGTAGCCCCCTTTACCGCTCCGTCACCCTCCCGTAAAGCGGCGGCTACCGCACGGGCTGGCCCGAATCTGATCCGCTTATAGCGCGGCCGACATGCCACTGTTTGCTGTTCGGGGCAGTGCATGTGCCGAGCCTGTGCCAGGAGACTGCGTAATACCTGACTGGACCAGCGGCATGGAATGTCAGCGCCCAGTAGCTTTGGCTGGGGTCGGACTCGGGACGGGTCGTGCAGGGGGTAGGGGTCATGACCTACGGCTGAACGACACGTTCCTTGGCTGCTATAGCTATGCCGGTTGTCGGCAAGCCTCGAGTCTTAGATTGAGGCTGTGCGTAGTCAGATGGCCTCTCTGGTTTTCCTCAGCTGCCTTGGAATGGCAGGTCGTTAGGGATCGGTCGGCTTTGGCCTTTGGCGAGGCGCCGGCATGTTGCCAAAAAGCCAAGTAAAAACTAAGTGGTCCGTGCCTGCCAACGGAGCGACGGTGTTACTGCACCAGGGAACGAGATGACGTCCGATGGCAGATGACTGGCAGGCGACTGGTAACGTGCGTGGTGTGGTCACTAATTTGGGTGACTGGTGCATGACGAGTGACTTGTGACATGACTGGCAGGGGTTGATGTGACGTTCGATGAATGATTGAAGAATAACAGATGAAAGACAATAAGCTGGATAGAGTTTAGGTGATCCACTAACCAATACGACAGCTGTCTCTGCTCTGTGAGCCGTAACAGCCGTTTTAGTTTGACTGTTACGTCACGTCAGTGAATTTGCGGTGGCCTAATTGTTCCGTCCGTTTTTCCGGAATCAGTGTACGTAAGAATGAACGTTGTCGTTGAAGCAACATCAGTTGCGCACTGGCCCATGGCATGCGTCGTATTACACATCCACGAAATTTCGACACTTATAATTACCTCATAGCTCCTTCGAGCCTTTCTAGTTAAAATTGTCATGTTTTAGTGACTAGAGTGAGACTTTTCATCAAGCAACTGCGTTTATAGACAGAATATAGACGTGAATTACTCAAGGCAGTTCTGCGTTGAAATTATGTACATGTCCGAAGAAACCACGGGTAAAAAGAGAAAACATTCTGTTAAAATTGTATTTTTTATGTCTGTCTGTCTGTCTGTCTGTCTGTCTGTCTGCTGTCTCTCTTTCTCTCTCTCTCTCTCTCCCTTCCCTCTCTCTCTCTCTCTCCCTCTCCCCCCCTCTCTCTCTCTCTCTATCACACACTCTCACTCGTCTCTTTCTGACCTAGATATTCGATACATTTACGTGACACCGATCGTAAATAGGCAATATACTTGCGACATTTCCGTGATGCCCTCTTAACGTCGCCGTCTCTTTTTTATTACACCAATATCAATGTCATTAGACCAGCACGGCCGTTCCCACTCTGCTCCGCTTTTTCTCATTCCTCTCACGCAGAAGTCTGAATGTGCACGAAACACACAGACATACACACAGTTCCGTTAAGAAGTTATTTTATACAGCTTGGAATTGTGAAAAGAAAAAGAAAATGGTCGAAACGTCTTGTCATTTCGTGGAACACCTTACCGAATTCCCAGACTATGTGAAATACCCACGCCTTTCGCGAGTGTCGCGTGCCAATCTGTAACACTTACCGTCATAAAACACATTCGCAGTGTCCTTGTTCGGCTGACGTAATTGGGAACACATCTGTCTGATGACATTATATGTACATACAACAGAGAGAGAGAGGGAGAGAGAGAGAGAGAGGGAGAGAGAGAGAGAGGAAAGGAGGGAGGAGGAATAGAGTGAGAGAGCTCTTAGGTTTGTTAAATAAATCTAAAGTCTAAGATTTGAAAATGAATTCATTCATAAGGACATCTCGATTTAATTCTATAGAGGCCTGACCTGCATTTATAGTGCTTTGCTGTGCACACGGCAACTCATATTCGTACCAGACAGCCGGCGCCTGTATGTTAGCGTACTGGATCCGCCCGGCGGTGAGTTCAACGCCGGCCGCCCGGCATGTGTCGAAGTCTCGGTGCACTTTCGTTACGGCTGATTGAACGGTCACGGGGACGTCGACGCGCCATAGGAGCGTAACACCCGCACTGGCCGGCCGCGGGCGCACTCGGGGCACTCAGAGCTGTAAAACTGCCGATCGCGTCTGGGAACGTGCGCGGAAGAGTGTGAAAGCTTTGATGTTCGAGGAACTATGTGAGTGAGTTGCCACACATGCGTGGTAATTACATGGGTACTCGGGTTAGAGTAGGCGAACGCATCCTGACACCACCTTGATAGTGTCTATCTCAGTGAAATATCTAGCCAAATTACGGATCATGACGATACATCACACTCGCTGTTATTACACGGTTATAAGCGCTGTGAGCTCTCTGCAGCAGATCGGCCTGTCTGGGATAGTGAGCTGCACGGTGAAATCATGGCGCGTGTCAAGGTCGTTCTCAGCACCTCCGCTGTCGTCGCGTGTTCCGGGAAGGTCGGTCTGACCGCGAGCGGTGCCGGGAAGAGGGAGGGGATGGGGATAACACCCACGCACCTCGGTGATGTCTAGTGGCCGGTAATTATCGGAGAGGGCGGTACTCGGTTACCAGCTGATGTGGTAATGGTCTGCACGGCATTGAACTGGGTCGGAATTTGTTCCCAGTTAAGCCATCGTGCACTTTTGAATGTTAGACGGGTCAACCAAAAATTAATCTAACAAACATTTAGGGATCCTAGAATTGATGATTCAATCTTGCGTACATGCGCACATTTTTCATCGCATATAGGTATTTGATATTGCTTAAACTATTCTCTATTACGACAGACAACTGGAAGGCCTAGTGGTCAAACATCACGGCATTTTTAGATCAAGACCTTTTACGATCGCAACATTTCGTTTTTTGCTAAACAAAGAAATATAAATCGCGGCAAAAACAGCCCTGAATCACTATACCTACCGTCTATCGTTCAATCGCTGCACCTAACTAACCGCGGGGCACCCTCCGTCAGCCCCCGTTGGAGTGCGATCGACTGGAGGCCGGCCATATTTTTTCGCTGTCGACTCCGATTAAAAGCTGATAGGGACAAAATTACATGTTATTGGCCGGGAGCGTCACTGCATGAAGCCAGTGTGGGGCTCGGCCTGGCGTCCGTTTGTCTGCAACCGTCGGGCCGTGCACAGCGGACGATCTAGGCTAACGATTCCTTTATTCATGACGGACAATCAAGCTGCCAAAGCCGACTATGCATGGCGGCTGTTCCATTGTGGGTCTGTAGGCGACTCGTGACGGCTGTGACCGCTGGGATATCACCGCGATGAGCTGTGTGATTATCTCCGTGAGCAGACTCGTGATAAATCTCGTGATTAGCTCTGGAGGAACCCCGCGACACGACCTGGTGGTCTCGATGCGCAGCTGGCTGTGATGGTTCAATGAGAAGCATTTTGATGGGACAAGATGGTCTCTACCCTCAATTTAATCCTGATGAATTTGTAATGGAATGCACGACGAATCACATGAGCCATTTCGCGAAAAGGTTTTATTGTTCATTAACAGCATTCCTGGCGACCTGCTACATGCTATTTCGCTAAGAGACCGGATAAAATACACTAAACTACTGATTAACTTCTGTACGATCGCCGTTTAGAATTCAGACCGAAACTCTTTGGCTATCAAATCCATTATTCCAGCTGTTCGCAGTGCACCCTTCGGGCTTTGGGTGACCTATTCTTACTGCTTACTATTCAATCCAGCAATCCAGCTACCCCTCGATTACGATTATGAATGATCACCGTCTCTGTATCACCGAATCATGCTCCCCATCCCCGCGTAGTCCCCATATGGCGCTATACTGCCGTGCCATTCGTCAAACCAGCCCTGTAAGATCCGGGCCATGCGTTGCACGGTTGCAGCATTGCCTGCGTGAGATGAAAGTGCACCGAGCCGGTCGGGTCCCTGTGAGCCGCGGCCCGCCTACGCTATCGCCCCGGGCAGTGATCGTATCTGGCGATCATAACTCGCCGGTCCCGACACACCTGGGTCAGACGCCGAGCCGACGACCTTGTTAGTGTCCTGCCCTGCTGCAGCTCTGATATGAACGGTGAATCGGCCCACCCACTGCTGGACGAGCGAGATCGACCAGCCAGGTGTTGCTGAGAGGCAGAAACTTGCCTAACGCTCTCTGCAAACATTTTTAGTAGGGGAGAGTGGGGCAAAGCGGCCACACTAACGTTTCTAACGATGCCGACGCTTGATTTTTAAACTTGGAAAGATTCTTTCTATACCAATGTGATCCCTATTGAATTGTCTTTTATTCCAACTGCGTTTCATTTCCAAAGGCGTTCACATATGGGAGATATTGACAAAACTTTAAACCTATAGCATATTGGCCACTTTGCCCCATCCCTGAGGCAAAGCGGCCACTGGCGACTTCTCAAGTCCCGATATGAGAAACAGAATAGTTGCCTCATGCACGACTAGGGTATTTGATGGTGACAAGGTTTAAGGGAAGATGGATGTTTACTTTGTTATCTTCCCACCTATTGCTAAACAAAGAAAGAATTTTCTTGGAAAAACATTTAATTGCATAATTTGGTAACTCATGTAACCGAAAAGTGGCCAAGATGAATGCATGACGACACATTTGAATATAAATAATGTTTTTATCCAGATGGAAACAACTTATGGCCATTTGGGGGCTGGCCACTTTGCCCCGGCCGCTTTGCCCCGCGCATACCGTCCGAGACAAAAATATTCCAGCTCAGCTATTAGTGGGGTAAAAAGCATTAAAATTGGTAGAAGGCATGTACGATAACCACGCAATGCATGGACAAAAACGCTTATAAAAATTCCAAACGGTTATGGAATAAAATAACATTTAAAAATTGTAGACATAATTGGTAACCTGGCAAGAAATGCTTTTCCGTGTTTCACAGAACAATGGCGATGGGCCTGAAACCCCGGTCTGGCTCATTCGAACGACCGCAAAGAGAAGTATAATTGGAAATCATAAATTGGAACTGACGCCAGCTGTGGAGGGCTAAAACGATGGATGGCCGCTTTGCCCCGGGTGGCCGCTTTGCCCCACTCTCCCCTATTCCGCACGTTTATGCACGGTTGGCTGAGACTCCTGGTATCAGAGCTGGTCATCGAAAATGTTGAGAACATTCTTTCACTTTTCAACATAGAAAAAGATAATCGAAACAACTGTGGTACGGAGGTCATCGGTTCATAATTTTACCTGCATTCTCACTCGCCTCGTGCAACGGAGCAATTTGCTCGTAGCTGCGGTGCGATCCGAGCTGGGTTATGGAAAGTGAAAACTATCCAACGTGCTGCAGAATCTTTGCAACGCGGGTGGTACTGTCTGTGAATGTGGGGAGTGGGAGTGTGCCCCCAGCTGCCAGGGTCACTGGCGCGAGGTCAGGGTCACGTGGTTTGACCCGACCCGACCTGACCTGACCCGCAGTCTCACGGTGTCGTAGTCGGGCGGTAGGCTGCGGTTGAGACTGGGCGGTAAGGGACTGTAATGACGCCGTGTGAACGTGGAGGTCGGGTGGCGATTGCCCCGGTATTGCAGTGTCATGTTGTGCATGATACAGCAGCAACGGGAGCGAGCCTGTGTGGTAACTACCCATGGTTGCATTCAAATTTCAATTGAACTGATGCCGGTTCACATTTAGGAAAGGGTGAAGTTTGGTAAAAGTCAGGCCGAGGCGATCGATTTGTACAGACTTGAGACTGTTGGCGCTAGCTTGACCGCTTGATGATATCCTTGATTTTTCACCTTTGTCTCATGGAAAGTGTTTGCATGAGATTATTTATAAAATGATGCAGACCAATTTTCCGCTTGACTCATGATCTCTAAACGGCCAGCCAGGTCCGGTCGGTCAGTTTTTATGTCAAATGCGCTTTGATTCTCTACGTATTTGTATGCCCATACGGCTCAGCTCACATGTCTTATCTGCTAATACAATCACCTTGCATGAACATTTTGAACATTGCCAAAGTCACTCTAGCGACTCCATTATCAAGTCGTCTGGCAATGTTATGGGTAAATATATTTACCCATTCAAAACTGTTGGCGACTTCACCTCAACTTCCTAGCATAAATAAACAATGTCACCAAACATCCACTGCAGAGAACTTTTGGTCTGCATAAATCTACTTCCGGTCGCATAAACAGCATGCAGTCATGTGCAAAATTTACCACAGGAATGCACCTAAGGGCCAGCTATGTGGACGTGACTCCAATCTTCACCTCGACAGTATCGAACGCTGCTGGCTACATAACAGGCGCTGAGAGACTGGACCGCACGAACTCCGCTCTACGACCAAGGCTTTGAACGTTGATATCGCCAAATTATCGTGCTCTTGTATCATTGCACCATCGTGACTGAAAAGATGAGCGCTCTGATCATTTGAATTTCATAACCTTGAAAGACAGAATGCGCCCTTTGTAACCTATCTAGCCTGTAGCCCGAGTTGAGCATAAACAGCGGACTGTTCTACGTTTTGACCACTGCACTTCTTTGAACTTTGCTCGTCCACTACAGTGCTAATGCTCCACTTTCCGTTCGCTTTCCTCACGTGACCTGGGCATGACCCCGGAGGCACGCAGGGTCGCGCGGGGGTCCTGCTCCCCCCCCCCACCTTCCGGAGGGGGTGATCGATGCGTCATCGGCGCCTGTTTATTTCTCGGCTTGGCACGGGCGGCTCCGAGCGGCCGGCGCACGCCACTAGCGATTCGTGTAATTGGTCAGTTTATTGCGCTCGGCCGGCGCGTGATTTGCCACGCCGGCTATTCGTTGTTGGCATGTGGCGTGGTCGGACCGTCGACAGGTACGGTCACGGGAGGAGCCCGGGGACAGGGGACGGGCAGGGGAGGGGACGGTGTCGTCCGGACGAAAAACTAGGCCGAGCTGTTTGGCTGCTGCAGCTGACAAACTAAGCCGTCGCGTGCTGAGGCATGGGCCGATAAACGTCAGACTCAGGAAGTCAACCGACGGCTGAAGCTGTGTGGTTCTCCGAAACCACACAGCTATTCTGCTGTTTGTTCTTGAGATACGTGTGTGTGACTTGTGACAATGCTGACAGGACTTGAAAGTTAGAGGGAACGAGCAGCAAGAGTGTGAAGTCTTCTACGCATGACATGGAACTGGGAGCACCATACCTTGCACTGCATTCGTATCCAAATTAATTCTCCTTCACAACTCACAAGACATTCGAGCCGCAGCTGTTGAACCAGAAAAGGGTAATGGAAGACGATCTGACTGGGTCAAAGGTCAATGCTCTTTTCGGCCTCATTCCTGCGCAGTTGCGCACATACCTTTCACCCCCCCCCCCCCCGCTCCGGGTATCCCCCGATCAGCGTACCGCGCTCATTCCGGGTACCTAATGGCCGGAGGCGGTGACCTGCGCGGCCGGGTCAGGCCATTCTCACCTCATTACCTCCACGCGGCCGGTTCGCACGGGACGCGTGACGGTCCGGGATGTCGCCGTCGGCCGCGGCGCGCCTACCTGTGGTCCAATGACGTCACTGAGTCGGCCACGCGCTGCTAATAGCGCCGCGATCACCGCCGTCTGGCGGCTGCCGGGCGCGCACGACCGGCTAATTGAGGACGCTGGGAGGCGTTACTGGGCCGGTCGCGCTGTGAGTTACGACGCCGACCGGGTGTAATTGAGCGACACGCTCATCCCCGGGTGATGGGGGCAGCTGCTGAGGGCCGGCACGATCGGGCGGTCTGACCGCCGCTGACGACCCTAGCTGCGGTCGGCAGCGACGCCGCAAACGCGGCGATTAATTTTCGAGCTCGGCCTCCCACACGGCGACTCCGACCGTCGTGTCAGAGTGATTCCCGCACGGCGTGACCCGGCCGGCCGTTTGGCGATGAGAGGCCGCGTCACATTGGTTCCGATATCGTATGGGAACTGCGGCACATCGGCTCTGATAGAGTATGAGAGCTATGTCCCATCGGCTCCGATACCGTATGAGAGTTGCGTCCCATCGACTCCGATAGGGTTAGAAAGTTGCGTCATACCGGCGCCATGGATGTTCTCCTTCATCCATGCCGGCGCTGTCGGGGTATGTGAGCTGCGTCCCATTGGTTTTGATAAGGTGCAGAAAACTGTGCTGGTGCGCTCGTCGTTGCGATTGCGGGCGCCTAAGGTTCATGCATGATATGTAAATGTGGCGTGAGCCATCCGCTTATGGTGCAATCTGACCTGGAAAATGGCCGACATTTTATCGAATCTGGAACGTTGCTGTAAGCGGCTGTTAGCGCTACCTATACCTGACTGTTTGGATTTTGGCCAGGTCAAACATTTGCATTCCCCGTGAACACGTTCCATCAATATCAAATGCCCCTGACATGACATTTCGATTGTAGACAGTGACATGTAGTTGCGAGAAACTGGGCTCAAACGAAGCCAGGCGCCAACATTTCTTATTCGACATACCTGCAAAAGAGACGTTGGATTTCGGGTATTCGGCCAAGGCCACAGTGATGTTTGCTTAGCCTGAAAGAGTTCAAAAATGTCAAAAACCATCGCCCCAGCACGCTGTCGCATACAGTATGCCGGATAACTATTCATTTTTTGGACTAAATGAGCATTTTGCGCACATTGGTTTAGCGAGATGGTCTAATTACTTCTTATAGCGTTTCCAAAGATTTCTCTACATCAAAATCATCTCCGTTTTGCAAACATCAACAAATAAGAAATATCTACTGTGCACATATCACTTACGTCATTTTCATCTATTCCAAATGTGTATTAGTTTAATCAGCTTTGTGAATTTAATATGTCGAAGTGCATCCAGCAATGAGCCCCTCTACATTTAAAAGCGCATTTATCAGCTGAAACCACTACTCATGCGCGAGTCGTATCGCCATTTGCATTCATTTGGTGTTCTTCGTCAAGGCTGAAATGTCTGATGCGTGACATTGCAGCTCAACACAGCGAACATGATACGCTATGACGTAATTAACCCGCGACCGCCTAGGGTGGGGGGTCGGATCCGACCCCCCCCTCCGTTTTTCTTGAATAACTCATGAACCGCTTGCGCTATCAACTTGAAACTTCGCATACCTTCTCCCCCATCAATTTGACGTCTCCTGTGCAATCTTTAAGAAAAAAATTTCAAAAATTTCTGAGATATATCGATTTTAGTGATGTAACTACATGGCGTTTTCAGTCAAAAAATGGTAAATGTTTAAAAAATCGCCAAAAATCGAAGTTTTAAGCGAATTGCAAATTAAGGACATGAAAAGACGCAGCTCAACGAGCTCTTTAAAATGGCTATCTCGGATTTTCCATAAAATGCGTTTTTCACCCCTAAAAATTCAAAAAACTATATTTTTTGGAAAACAGCTAATAAAATCCAAAATTTTGAGAATTTCCAAAAAACCGGAATATATGTTATAGAGCTCTATTAGAACATTAGATGTCCCAAATTTCAACTTTCTATCTTGATTTTTGACCCCCAAATTGTAAAAAATAGCTCCAACATGCATAGGGCATGGTGACGTCATAAGCATTTTCGCGGATTAGAGGCACTTCTGAACATCGCATGTGAAAACAAATGGCACCACTAGATTCCTGGGACAAAGCTCGTCTAGAAAAGTGCATTTTTATGTCAAAAATAAAAAGTTGAAAAATTGACTTTTTTTCTTAGCCCTCGTTTAGTTATGTATGGTATAAACGATTTTTTATGCTTTCAATGCACACTTATCACCAGCACAGTGACTTGGGGTCACATATAACCATTACCATCGGATTTGGCGTGAAAAATAAGCCATAAAACATGTGTCGCACGCCCATGTAGCAGAAAGTGAAAACCGTGACCTTTCGTGACCTGACCTGACCTTGACCCGTACTTAGTATGACCCCTATACGCACATGGTACCTTCACTATGTCTTTGAGGTCATTTGTGGTGAGTTTCGAGCAGCAGCTATCGATTCCGCTGTCCGTAAGCCTAATCATGCAAAACCCCTGAATTTGACCTTTGACCTGACCTTGACCCGAAAGTTGACCTCAATCTTAAAATCTTAAGAGTGCTTTGGGAAGGTCTCGTAGAGACCTTTCGAACGCCGCCTCGCGGGGCTCGATACGACCATTGGTTCTCGAGATAACAGGGGGGGGGGTCGGATCCGACCCCCCCCCCCCCAGGCTGATGTGGGTACGGAAATAGCCCAGGCGGTGCCGGGTTAAGTTTGGTGTTTAATTTTGTGATTGCATGAACGTGCATCTCTTGCCTGATCTACATGATTTTGTTCCGTGCGGGACATATCTGACGCCTGGCATATGTACTATGCAGAGAATAGGTGGTATTTTGTCATCTAATTATGACATGGCCTTCCTCTTTTAATGCATTCTGAATTAGATTTCAGACATTACAGCTTTTGCTACAGCTCATAGCATCTGCGTAGGACAAACGATTGAATCAAAATTTCAAACTTAAAGCAAAAAAATATTTATCATAAATGGCAAGACCTGTTAAATACATTGTTATTCAAATTTCAGTTATTCATTATAACGTCCCGTGGGGACTCCGAACATTCATTATCGACATCCAGCAGTCTCGCCTTCGCGATCATTGGGAACTTTTGACATCATGGGACCACATTAAGTTCACATCGCAGATCGCACAAGCGATTTCCCATGCGCTATAGGAGTGGCGAATTCATAGGTACACTCTTGCTGCCGTGCTGCGATCGGCACTCCGCCCCCGCTGCCGCCGCCGCCGCCGCCGCCGCCGGCCGTCCGCCGATCTGGGTGAAGGCCCAGCGCCGCGCCGCGCCGCCTGCGGACATGTTCTACTCGATCTGTGAACGTAAATCACGGCAGTGCAGCGGCAGCGAGGCACTTATTAGAGAATCGGTCGATTATCTGGCGATCATGAGGCGGGCTTTGTTGGGCCGACCGGGCCGGGGGTGGTGGGTCGACCCCGTGCGGCGCGGGTCCGACTGACCCCGTGAGGCACGGTATACCCTCCACTGCGCTGACCGTATGGTGTGCGGTGGGGACAGTATGGTTGGAGCAAGGGATGATATGAAGAAATGTCTGAACGGAGCTGGACGAAATTCCATTCCAATGTTAAGATCAGAAACACAAGCCTCCAAATTTTGAGGAAAATGATTGAATAAAGCGAGGAACGTCGAAACAGCTTGAGTGGCCTTTCCATTTGCGATACCGTCCATGGTGCTTTATTGCATTTTCACTTTGCTAAAATTGTGTGACAAAACGTGTGCCAATCGCAGCGAAAATGATATGTTCCGAGCTCTTCCACTTTGTTCCACATAAATCACGTATTTTGCGGCAGTGTGGCTGCATAGTGCAATGCATACCTACAAACGTGCATCTGAGTCGTGTGTCTTACCCATAATGTGCTGTCACAATGCATTATCCCGACTGGCGGCTACAGAGGGTGTGGTTTGAGTCACTTCACCGCACGCTAATTGCAGGCCATATTTTATCATAAGCTATGGGATAAAAGTTCCAGAGGAGGGCCGTATATATCACCCCAACTGTGTGCTATGACAAACGACGCATGCTGCTATTTATGCGCTGCTAATGGGCTTTGCACAGTGTCACCGCCTAACCGCCGAGTTTTGCTGTGTTTCAGAATGGCTACACGCCACTCATGTACGCGGCGAAGGACAACCGCGTCATGGTGGTGGACAAACTCATCGAGCTCGGCTGCAACGTCAACCACATGAGCGAGGTGAGTCGCGCTGAGTCGCACAGAGTCGTGCTGAGTCGAAGCAGCTGTCCAGACCCCCTCTCCTGACCCCCGAGGTCCCCACCGGTCCGTATCGGTGCGCCATCAGTGACCGCCTGTCGCGCGCGGGGTGTCGTATTGACCGCAGACGACATTGGACATCAGCGAACGACGCCTTAGGTGACGTCAGGTGGTGACAACGGTGACGTCATTCACCCACGGGGTCCAGTGGGTGTTAAACTTCCAGAGGACATCACATACTCGAGGAGGATTGACAAAACGAATAGACGGCTGTAATGATGCTTATGTTTCACGTGTCGTGTCTCCAGTATGTATGTAGATTGGAACAACTGTTCAGCATGTTCAGCATGATTGGAACAACTGTGCAGCTGTTTTCAGAGCATAATGGCTTTCCTTCTTGAATCCCGTTCTAGAGACTATGAGGCGAATGAATTCGAAGTTAATCGAAGGAATTTACGCTAGAATATTCCACACTCTTACCACCCGGCCTGGCTAATAAAAGCTCGCAGAATATACGATGTGAACAGGGTTAGTGGGGCGAATCGGCACGGAAACCGCGCTTTACTAGCAGTCCAAACCGCAGGAGTGCCGACCGGCTGTGGTGAGATGACCTCGACCCTGAGCGACCCGCTGCAGACCGCCCGGCAGGGACCCGGCGTCACGGCAGAGTACTCCGTCACCCCACCGCATGGTCCCACGGAGGATCCCGGGATGACGGGTCACGTGACGGGCCTAATGACGGGTCCGGTGACGGATTCAATGGCCCCGGCCGGCTGGTGCTCCCATTCTCATGCGTAATGATGGAGATTCGTGAAGCAGCCAACATGCTTGTTGCAGTGCTGCCACCGGGCTGATTGGGGTTTTGCTGTTGCTCGATTGCTTTTGTGCATGCAGGTCGTGTGAATATCTCCTGTGTTTCAGCGCTGTTATTTGACGGTTCATTAATGATTGGGTCAGGTCAGGCATAGCGAAGGTTGTGACCTTTACCCCATGTTCTGTATCTATGCTACATTTACCTGCAATTTGTCTCCGATCTTCGAGAGACAGCCTTCTACGAAACTCGGCTCTCCAACCATACATCCGATTAGCATCAACCAAGGGTCCAAACGTATGAAATCTTCCCCATACATTTTTAAAAAGAAACTTAGTCCGAATGGTTGAATCGGTGGCTCTGGGCCCGGGTGCCCCGCTAAGCAGTGCTTGTTGCACATACGGCCACCTCTGCACTTTCAACCCAGCACCAAGGCACTGCCGTCTCCCCTTCTCCATTTAGAACTGCCCTTTCGGTCCTAACCCACAGTCTCCCCTCTAAATCCACCTCCGCACCTCAGACCGCACGGTCCGAGCGTGGCGCTCTGTTGCGTGTCCAGCCGGCCGGTCGGCGCGGCGGCCCCGTCCCCCTGGGTGGAGAGGGGGGCTGTCCCCAGGGGAGGGAGGGGTGGCCCGCCGGGTCCGGCCGGCACCGTCTGTCACCGGACGATTAGCGGCTGGCCGGCAGGGATTTATACCGATTGGCCGGCCGACGGCGCCGCCCCAGGCGACGACCGAGGCGCCGTCGGTCCCGACACGGCCACCAAGGTCGCCCCAAGGTGACCAGTGGTCACTGGTCATAATGGGAGTGTCGGTATGTTCCCTTCTTTGACATTGATGCCAGTACCAATAGCTTCCTATGAGATGTAGCGTCTGACTGCGATGCCCTGGTTAGACGTTCCAGTTCATTCGTCTCAGGGCATTTCGATGTCTGGTTGAAGTAAGCCTCTGGGTAATGCCCGTTGTAATCTCAGTAAAATATGGCCTGTGTACGGGATCGTCACGCTACCATATCCTGGAGTTGGTCCGTGACGACTTGTGACAGTACCGTGACGTCATAAGGGGGGTACGTCAACAAATGACGTCAGTGAGACAGTTGAGCGGTGTCATGACAGGCGTGTCCGAACAGGGACGCTGGGCGAGCTGCTGTTAAGTGTGGAGTGTGGACAGCCCCGGTCCCAGTGTGGCTTTGGGCTGTCGGAACACTCGCCAGCATAAAACTGCTATTCCTGGTGGATGTCTGGGCTAATTTCGAGCCATTACTAGCCACGACACGATTAGTTATGGTGCCACGAAGGTGTTTAATTTTAAGTAGAGCGTTCGACTGTAGGCTGGTAATCTCGCTTCTTGTTAGCGTCTGCTTTATGCGGTGATAACCCAGGGCTCCGGAATAGCTAAAGCGTCAACATCATGGTCGTTTGCTGATGTGGATATTGTGTTTTCCGCTCAAATGAGTTCTTTCACAGTAAATCCTACACTTCTGGATACTAATTAGGGTCTCTGAAAACCTACACGAAGTCTAACTTTTATTCTAAAATTGTATAGATTGGGTCACATCAAGAACTCTGACGGGCCGTGGGAACTGTGCGTACCGCTGCGGCCACCACTGCCCGAGCGGGGTGGGGCCGGTTTTGGCCCGCACTCCGACTGGCCATACGCAGTTGCCGATCGGCCGTGAAATCGCCAATTGGCCGCGGCAGGTCACACCGTGGCTGTGGGCCGGGGGTGGCGGGCCGCCGGGTCAAGGTCAGTGTCAGGGGCACCTCTGTGTGTGGTGGGGCTCTGACGGAGCGGGCGGGGTCGCGGCTGTCGGCGGCAGCATCCTGTCTGCAATTGGCCCGCTGAGAGTGCCGGGTCATGACGCCGGGGACATTGAGACGGCCGCTGGCAGCGGACGGTGGGGAGATGAATGGTTATCAGTTATGGGAGAGGGGTGGCTGGAGGCTGAATGAGCGGGAGAATGTGCTGCGAAACTGGGCACTGGACGACAACCATGCGTTCCTGCCGGAGCAATACCATGGATAGGACTGAGCGGCCCTTGAAACTTCCACCAGCTAATCCGATGAACGAACAGTTAAAGGGACTATCCCACCTTTAACATGGGGTTTGAGTTGAGATAGCCAAGTTTGCGGCGAGGTTCAGAAACCACTATCTATCTAGGTTGCAAACCCCGCGGCCTGTTGGTGTTGAAGAAATTCGTTCCCTTCATTTGAAAATGGGCCTTGCGCAAGGCCCTATCTTCAACATGGAGCGACCGTTAGTGTGACGTCACCTCGTTTAGTCATTCTGATTTAAATGGGTTTGTTCGTTGAAAAATCGCTTAAAACTTGGTCTGAACTTTGTTGTGGTGCCTACAGAGTAAAAAGAATCAGCTTTATGACAGTAATGTGGCCTGGGGAAGGAGGTAATTTTGGGCTGTGACGTCACATATTTGAAAGTTTGTGTTTGGAATATGGGAAGCCTAAGATGTTTAATGAAAAATAAATGCCAGAACCGTGTTCCTGGTCATCCAATCTACATATAAACTCGGGCACAATTTAACTGGTTTTAACAACATTTTAGAAGGTGGGATAGTTCCTTTAAAGGAAGACTGCCACCTTCAAAAAGTGTTCTCAGATCGGCCTATGATTTATTCCCTGGACAAAACAAAATTTTAGAATTCACCTGACAAAGTATCATCACGTGAATCGCGAAAAAAATTGTCGATTATCATACAATTATCAATCGGTTAATGTCTAGCGATAATGTTTACACATCACTAGACTTCAAGGTCATAAGATTATTACATTTTATTTGAAAAAGTAAGGTATTTTATGATCTACTAATATATGATTTCATAAGAAATTGGCCATGTTTAATTTATTTTGCATTTAAGTTCGTAAAACATTTAAAAATCATGGCTCATTTGGAATGGGTCTGGCCCATGTTAAACCCCATTTCCCACACTTTTTTGGAAAAAATGAACTACTGAATATATAAGTTTAGCTTTTATTTTGACACTCCAAAATTCTTCTCTGATCTCGAAACAACCAAAGTTTTGACATATATTTACCAAAAGATAAGAAAATTCATGTTTCAAAGTTATCGATAAACAGTAGAGATGTCGGTTTTCTTGGACTAAAAAAATGGCATCAAACTGAACTTTGGTCTCCGATTTCTCGCAAACGGGTTCGAATTTCGGAAAACCGACTTCAGTCTGGGACATAGGTGGCTCAGCTCTAGTGAAAACCGTTTTGTGGAAAAAAGGTGGCAGTCTACCTTTAAGTGTGTAGACGAAAGGATGACTTGAAGTATCTTTGGACGGGCTCATTCAGACAACTGCGCCAATCAATGCGAGGTGTAGTTGGTGTGTACATACATATACGTCGACTTGCTTCCTTCATCGTTTATCCTTTTATAGTGCGCAGCATTACATAAGGACATCGCTCGATCCGTTGCCGATCTGTTCTCAAGTCTTGTTCCATGCATCCACTGTTTGATCAAATGTGTAAGCAAACAGCCGAGACCCTGTATCTTTTCAAATGTATGGAATGCACACAATGTGAGCCGTGAGGTAAACTGAAGAGGTATGACGTATGCGATCTACACCTAGTTAAATTGAAGTTTTGATTTTATCTCACCCACTGACAAGACTTAATTATTATTCCATTATTAACCGCTATTTGATTTATGTCACAGATTGTCCAGGCAAAACAAAATGGTTTTAATAATGGCAGTTGAAAGTGTTTGAACAAAATTTTCCCCATCTCAAATAAGTTGTCTTTCAGCTGGATCACCTTACGGTAATTCCTTCGCATCAATCAGTTCAAATTGTATGCATCAGAATTGTAACAGTTGACTAAAAGTTCTGACCCAGTAATGGCCTCACTAAACTTTCCCAGTTCTAACTCCGCCCACTGTGTTCCCGCCCCTCCCCTATCCGCCTCCCTATCCGCCTCCCCCACGGATCGGCTCGCCGCTGCGTAATACGACGTTCGGGACGCCGCCCGCCCCGGGGGAACTGCACGCGAGCCGAGCCGCTGCCGCGAAACTGTGACGTCATCCACACGTCACAGGTGACACGTCATTATTCAGACGAAATGGACCAGCTACCGCTGAATCTCACACACATTAACTGATAACAAAATCAAACAGATAACTTATCGAAGTCATTGTCTTTCTGTTTGGGATTCCCTGGATGACATTTTCAGATGCACCACGACGGTGCAATATGTCGGCATGATGTATGTCAAGGATGGGTTGTTCGGTGTAACTACCTCCTTGTTCTCACACTGCCCTGCCGGCAGTTATCTACTGCGCCGTGTGGAGTCTGCTCGGTTCATGGCCCATCACAATGGGAGTGATCACACACCGACACCGGATCTCTCACTAGCGTTCCATGGTTATTCACATGTCGCCCCATTGGAACCAGTGGTTATTCACAGTTCGCCCCATCGGAAATCGTGAATATTCACGGCTCGCCCCATTGAAACCAATCAGTGACAGCCGATGAGGGCTGGCGCGGCGCCTCGGCCGCCGTTAGCGCTCCGCCGTGCTGTGACCGTGCCGCCTGGCGTGAACTACGGCCGATCTGGGGCAAGGCTGGCCCCGTCGCGTCGCGTCGGCGCCTTACCGTCCGCCAGCGTCGCGTGCGACGAGACCGTTGGCCGACGATGTTTCCGAAAGAAAGTGCTCCCCGGCAAGTTTTACATCCGTAACAGCAGAGGGCTGTCTCAGCGATGGAGCGAAACTTTGCACAATGCACACAATCCTATGCAAACTACTGCGTTCGAAATATGGATCGTGCACATTTTGGATCGTTTGTGTCTATAAAGAGACGCCTTCTGAAGTGACGCCATGCCCTTACACTTCCTGACCTCACGATCTTTGATAAGATCACGGCCAGCGGGCACATAACTTTTTAACCAGCGGTGGGAGCTGCATCGTGAATCGTGAAGGCTTCAGTTCATAAGCGCGGCTATTTTGATGTTTTATTTCTCAAATCAAATTACTGGAGAACAAAGCGATGACATAGGCATCCATGACTTCACCGACATAGCCATTGTAATCCATTGAATCGTATTTGTGCTAAATTTGACTTTCTTTGTTTGTGCCTTGTTTGATTTAGCGTTGATCATCCACGGTCTGCACTGGTGGACTTGATATAAAAAAAAATGCATGTCAGTCATGGGTCAGGCACTTTCATGATATTCAAGTTCAATACGTGCCCTTTCTGGTTTTCGGTCAGGCACTGCAGAAAGTTCGTCCCAGTTCATTACGAAGGGCTATCATTATTATTTAACGGTAAAATACAATAAAAACAAAATTAACCGCAGTCTGTCTCCTAACTAGGCGACCAAATCTGACCTGCTGACCCGTGACCTATTCGCTGGTCTGCACACCACCCGGGGGCAGAACTGGGTCACACACAGACGTGGTAACCTGCCGACGGGGGTCGCCACGCTGCCGCCCCGCGGGATCGATCCGGGGGGTGCGTGTCGACTTATACCCCCGTCCCCTCCCCCTCTCCCCTGTCTCCGCAGCAGGAGGAGCGGAGACAGGTAATAAGGATACCGTCTGACTGAGCTGACACCAGGGGTGGCTGCAGTAACGACCCGTCGGTCATGGGCCGAGGTCTTCGTAGCGGGCTGACCGCCACAGGGACGCCGACAAAAGGCTAATATTGACATTGGAACTTCGCTTATGGTACGATTAATATATGTCCGTAGAGCTTAAAAATCCGGTGCAAAGTATGACCAACCACAAAGGGCATGCCATGGTGGATAACGTGAGCTGAAAAGAACGGAAGCAGCATATTAGCCGCAGATGATCAAGGATTGTCGACGCATGGATATGTGCTAGGTATGTTATAACTTGCATCATGTAAATTGTGAACGAATTTACGAACCTCGTGCCTCCACGAATTTTCTGAGTCAAGGTCACGATGAAACATCGTTGACATTTTTGCGGTCATATGTATGTACACACTACACACAATGGCTGGGTTCACCATTTGGCGGCGTAAAACAAATATTTGCACAACGGCCGGCTGATAGTCTTATGGCCGCAACCCATAGCATGACATACAAATATGCTCAAAAGCCATAGCCGCTATTTAGGTATTCAAAGATCATTACTTTTTAGAACAAGTGTTATCCATTCTGCACAAGTTTTGTGTCATCCGTGATGCAATATGGATGTAATTTCCCATTGAAATGTTGCTCGGCGCAGACAGGAACAGAGATAATTTATGATATTTCACAAAGTCGTGATGTAATATTTTGCCCAACAACGCATCACCTTCCCACTGAAATATATTATCGAAACAGGCGATAAAGGACGTTTGACAAGGCTCAGTGACAATTCATTGCTCTGAAACGTTCTGTCAATTACTTACCCCAGCACCTATTTTCGTCCCAGCACACACTGCCAGCCTTTAGCGGCTCTGATCGACAGCATGGTGTCTCCGTCGCCACGACTGGAGTCCATCGCGGCCAAATCACGGCCGGTCCCGACACGGCCTGTTAGCATATCGTTATCCACAACACAGACAGGGACGGATGTGGCCGTGAAGCGTTCGATTTGTCGCCGCTGCCACAGACGTCTGCCGTCTGCCGACCGTTATCCAGGCTAGATTAGTTCAATATCCGCAATGCCACTTTGCCGGACTTTTCAAGACTCAGTGTCGATGGCGACACTCGTGTCGCGATGATAGCTCGTTGCTGGTGTTTTTCTTTGGGGTGCCGGTGACTGACGTGCCTTGATAAAAAGGCACGAAGACCGTCCGTCTTTGTGTCAATCAGCAGACTCACGTGACAGAGATCTCCCCTCAGATGGATTGACAGGACACCCGTCTCTGTGTGTGTCGTTACACCGGACTGTACCGCTGGGTTGAGCGCCTAAGTGGTGGTCTGATGTGGCCGGAGCACCCTCGCAGCGGGTGACGACAACCGCTGGTCAGCACAGGTGGACCGTAAGGAGGCCATCAGACCCAGGTGCTGTGCTGTGTGGGGCAGCGGCGATGACCAACAGCTGGCTCACCTTGACCCCCGCTACGACTGAGCGCTTCATAAACAGCCGAATGGGCTTCATCGAAAGTTCCCGAACACACGGCAGGCCACGCCGTTGTTGGTGGAACAAAGGCGACGACGGCCCGCTGAGAGTTAGTAGAGTGTGAGGCATGGGCCTGACTGCGGGAAGTTGCGAAAGGTACATGATCCAGAGAATTGCTTGCTTTGCAATCAATGGCTATTCCATTTCGTGCGAAGTGTTGTAAGTTTTTAATCATTTTTACTAAAGCTCATCACCATGCAAGTGGCATTTCTTATCATAAAATGATTTATTGGCTATATATCACGAAGTGTGGAGTTTCCGCTTGTTTATAAGAATTCAATACGGAGTTCTGAACTGCGAAATCGCAGCCCTCGTTTTCGATTAGGCCTGCGCCTCCTCGGTGTACGTTGAGCGCCATTCGTCAGCCGCAGAGACGATGCGTGCCGGCCCGGGGACAGCCGGGGGAATTTACGCTGCACGCCACCCGTCCAGATTTGCCGTAACCCTCAGCGGCCGCCGCACTTCCTGGTGCCGGCTTAGGGCCAAAATACACATTTTTACAGGAAGTTTTCGAGCTGGTATTCTTATATGGATGTTCAATTAATACCTATTGCACCGTCATAAGCATGTGTTCGATGATTGCTAGCTTGTGACATGATGATCTGGACGCATGGAATGGCGTTAGCCGTCATGAACGAAAAACTATTTAAATGCTGAAATAGTAAGCGCTCCAATCCCTCGTTTGCTGATATCCTCTCACCCGACTAAAAGCCATTCTGGAAGCTGAATCATCACCGACTGTCTTTAACTTGACCCACCGCCGACGTCCTGTAATTTGACGCACCACCGACCGTAGGTAATCTGACCCAACGCCGTGCGTGTAATCTGACCGAACACTGACCGTCTGCGTTTGTCCTCAGGATGGCTTCTCGATCCTACACTTTGCCGTGCTGCACGCTCGGGAAGATATGGTGAAGACGCTGCTGAACAGGAGGGCAGACGTTAACGCCCTCACAGGGGTAAGCAGGCAGACCCAACCGGAACGCAGATTTACCTGAGCCGAACTTGCGATCAAATTGGCCAGAATGGCATGAATTGCAAGCAATCGATAATTGATGTTTCAAAGATAATTTCACACCCTTCCTCCATTAAAACTAAATCTTTTTGATGATCAACCAATTATTTTTGATCAAGCAATTCTTTAATTTGCGATGATCTCCGCCGTCTTTACCAATGAGCATTCCATTGACCCCTCCCCACTCGCCCTCCCGCTTACCCCGCGTCCAGCCGAAGAAGATGACCTGCATGCACCTGGTGTGTACGCGCACGGCCGGCTTGGCGGTCAACATCCTCCGGCTGCTGCTACAGACGACGACACGCGACGTCCGCCTCGTCAAGGACGTGGTGCGTATCCATTCATCGGTCTGGACCGAGACGGGTCGGTGTGACACCCGCGGTCTGCCCGGCGGAGCGCTGCATGTCTGTGTGCTGCACGGTGACATGCACAGTGTGCCAAGTGGCCGATCGAACTGCATGATTTCAATGTTGCAATGACGCCTTTGATGCGATTACGTTCAACTGCCTTTTCGGTTTAGCAGTTATTTTGAATCTGACGTGAGTGGTTTTACTCAACTTTTACTAGTCTTTTTAGCCAGGTGTTGTGAGTACTTACGTTTTATAATCATATCTTCTTGACAACAATGAGGCCGCATTTTTCAATCGGAACGCATAGAATGGTGCGTCGCATTATTGTGATTTCATAGTGCGACCGCACGATTAATCTTTGGGATACACTCTGCAGTCAAAAGTCAACAAATGACTGAGAATGGGACAAACTATCTTCTGCAATGCCTCAGGGTTACATTTTCTCAGGTCTGGCCAGCCAACTTGACCTTGGCTGTGTTTTCTTGATCTTCTGAAATCCTGAGCCACAGCCGTGTCTAAAAACATGCCTCTGAACCATGGGCTCACTGAATGGTGCCAGCACGTTTCACTATATTGCATGCCTTATGTTTTCAACTTATCTTTTCCCACGTATGTCGCTCACCATAAAAGCTACTTATTTTTGTTACGTTGATTTGTATTTGCAGAGTTTTGCAACAGAAACGTACACGTTGACGGCACCCATTCAAGACAAGGTAAGTTAACATTGCTATTTCTGTACATGTTGTACGTATGTGAGCACTCATATGATGTTATTTATTGTCTATATTATATATGTGACCGCTTCACATCACATGCAATGCTTTTATAAGGCCAATTGTTCTCATCGAATCTCCCAGAGGCCGATTGCCGCTTACCAGCGACCCTGGCTGTCTTCCTGGCTTTGTTAGCTCTGTGACCCGAGCTCTGTTGGTGAGGTTCACGCAGCTCTCCGGCCCACGGCTTTACCCCAATGTCCTCACACCGTGTCTGTCTGGCGGCAGTTTTTCCACCCAGGCAGCTCCACGCTAAACCAGCGGACACTGCTAAAGGCCCTGCTTGACAAAGACTCGGTGAGTTCTCAGACGTATGCATGCATGTGTATGGCTGAACTAACCCTGAGGTGTGTAATAACTGCGGGTTGTGGCAATATTTCAGCGCGATCGTGACAATCCTTTATGTAGAAAACATCGCGTGACCATTTTTAAACCATTTCTCTACCGATAAATATACTAATCAACGGTAACACACGTTAGCACCGTTCCTGATGAAAAATAATGGGATGGGCAATCAAACCAATCAATTTTCATAGCTATATTTATATCACGACCCTTACCCCTCTCATGATCTACGATTTATATTAAAGTTCCAATCAAATAGTAGCACAAAATAAAGCCTCGGTTACTTGCCAACGTTCTATTTCCTTACGCCTAGTAAAAATTAAATTAGAAAATAAATGAAATGCCATTTACCCCTCCAACTTACCCGTGATGTTTTAATCATACACTTCTACCTACTGTCAAAACTAACTCTAAGCAAGAGCACCATCTCTACCCGCTTCTCTCGTTGATCAAACATCCCAGCCAGCCCTATACCCCCGTTTGGAAGACCTCCCCAGGAGGGACGGGCCCACGCGCCAGTTGACCTGGAGCCGTGACGACTTGGAGCTCACGGCGGACTGCCATCGATCCAGCGAGCCGGCAGCCCGCGCCAGCTATTTCAGTGTGACAATCCCAGATTTCCTCGGGCGGCACGTTTGCATATGGACATCGACACGCCCGTCGGCCGATAAGCTGTCAGTTGGACCACAAACGACCGCTCGCCGTGTCGATTCGTGGCGACCCGTGATGGTCCGTGCTGGTCCGTGATCCGTCCGTGATCAAATCTACCCAGCCGTGATGCATCGTGTGGGTCCTCATAGCAGGCCGCAATAGCTCGCATCCACCTGTGACAATCCGGGATCAGTCGATATCCCGTTGACGCCATTCAAACGGGGCAAAGCAGTGCGTTACTCATTCATCGCGTCCAGGTCCCGAAAACCTACGAGCATTTTACGAAACATATTGTTCGTGCTTGGTTTTGTTGAAATTAAACCCATTCAAATCAATTTCAATTCTTAAGAATATCGTGTTTTCATCTATGACGATGATGAAGACATTGTTTCCGTTTCTCCTCTCGCCGTCACCACAAACACACGGGCGTGTCACAAAGAGTCCGAGCACGCGGCAGCCGTCGTCGGCACAGCCTCGACGAGCGCCGGGGGCCGGAGTCGGGCCGAGTCGGACCAACTCCGACAAACGCGACTCGCGTGACGGGCTCCACTTTCTCAGGAGCTCCGGTGGCTCGGCATCGATCCCGCCCTGTGGTCGAGCCCGCGCGCCCAAATCCCGCCGCCACCCGCGCCTCGTGGTCGCTCGGCGGCCACGAGGTCTCACGGGCGTGACATACTCGGCGACAAGTCGTTCCCCAATCCCGGTCATGCCACCAGGCGTTATGTAGCCCCGGTGCTCTTCAAGGTCTCCGCCGGTCAATGGGTGATGCGGAGGCGTTCGGAATCCTTTGGCGGCGACTGGCACGGCGGGGTTGTTCCAGGAAACCCGGCTCAGCGAGCACTGAATTCCTTTGTTAGTTGTGATACTTACTGTTAACGCCAGACCCCTTGAGACCCTAATTTTTCGCGATTACTTTTAAATGCGTGAAGGAATTTCAACCAAGCTCAGGACATGGCCGTTTCAAGACAGGCCGAAACTTTTACAATTTAGATATTTTATCGCCATTTCAATATTTCAGGCACTTGTCATTGACTCGTAATGTTAAATTTCGAGCAAGATTTTCATCCGGTGTGTAGAGGCTATCACCAGTCAGTCTGTGATACGTTATGACGTCACAGCTAAGCCCCGCCTCTGTGGTCTTGGCCTGCGGCGGTTTCGGGCCGGCGCGCGGTCACTCTCGCTGTGGCGGGGAGCGGGGACGGGCGACGGGCGAGCGGTGCCGAAAGCCGGCGGAGTTGTGCGTAGCGTCTTGGCTGACAGTGCCCAGAGAGCGACATGATGACGGACACGCCTAAGAGCTGGACTTTTTGATGACGTCTTCGGGTGACGTCATGTCGTGTGTGACGTTTCGTGGGCAGGTAAGGAAAAGTCACCACCGCTGGCGAACATTGGTGCGGTAAATGGCAAACACAAATGCTGCGCAGAAAAGACAAATGTGTAACTTCAGACAACATTCGTTCGGACGACAATGTCAAGGCGAATCAAGAAGTTCTTCGTGCGATTGTTAGGTAGTTATCTGTCTTGCTATTTTAGTATTATTGTTATTAGCAGTTGATTTGTGAAATGTATTATCAAAATCAATGTTTATTGAACGCAGATTCAGTTTATTGTACCTAGGTACCCTTACACCTTACACTTCACTCATCTCAAGCTGTTCAAACACCCTTGACAAAGTCGATTAAGATGAAACGCTGGGTATAATTTATACCGTGTTTTCTCTGCATTATTAACATATTCATCATATATACAATATAAGGGCCACATGCTTTTTACAGGGAGACATGTCAGACAGCCCAGTAGGATGAGGCTTCGTCAAGCGTCATTTTTAGCAAAGCTTTTCTTGCCTAAAATCCAGTCTGCAAAACATGGCAGGGCTTACACTTTGGCTAACACTTGACTCCCAGCTGTTGTGTCTTTGCTATGCGATGTTAAACCTATAAAACATCTTACTTTTCATGTATGCGCCATGACTCATGTAATCTTTTCACAGCCAGGACGCTCCTAAGGTACCTACTGGGAATGTGGGGAGTGCAGCAGCATCAGTGCAGCACCGATGGTCGCATGCGACGGCTGCGATAAATGGTACCACTTCCGTTGTGCGGGACTGACTAAGGAGCCAGGTAAGCGCAAATGTTTTCTGGCTCAGTATTTTTGTTGCAGCTATAGTGATCAATGAAATATTTTCCGCACTGTTCAGCCAAACATGTATTTCAAACAATCTGCTTCCCAACCAAGGGTGTCGCCACAGGGGGGGGGGGGGGACAGAGGGAATCTCGTCCCCTCCACTTTTTAAAATTTTAACATTACGCCTATGGCGTTGCATGGAAAGAATCGACTTGAAATGGTCCTCGTCCCCTCCAAAATGGTCAATGTCCCCTCCAGTCGTCGCACCGTGGCGTCGCCCCTGTTCCCAACTACACAAATTTAGTCAAACAATGTGCCAATATGGAATTTTCAGGTTCAGTTGAATGAAATAGGAACAATGATAATTGTAGATTACGTATACCTGCAAGAGAGGAAAACAGAATACATTGTATTGCTTGTCCTTCACCGATACTGTTATTTTTCCATTTCTAGAAACACCGACATGGCGATGCAGGTGATACTGCCTGGTGAGGCCGCGGTCTCCGGAATCGCCTGCAGACGAAGTCACCTGGCGTCCATCTGCACATCACTTGCAGCAGTGAGGCCTGCTGACAGCGTCTGGCAGTGTCGGCAACGTGCCAGCCAGCTATCTGGAGTCCTGCTCACCGCAGGTCGCCGACAGGAAGGGGCGACGCATCGTCTCCGAGGTCGCCTCAGCAGCAGTGAGACCCCACTGGCCGTCTTCTTAGGCTTCAACTAGATTGCGAACAACCTATGCTGAGACAACGCCCATGACGTGTGATCCGGTACCGCTACCGCACTGCGTGCCTGTGCCCGCCGTGAGCCGCTAGTGCATGGGTTCGACCATGAGAATATGTGTTTATGTTGCTTTTACTATTGTTTATACGTTGAAGTGACGAATTGTTTATTTTTCGCAAGCCTCCACTGTCCGGTTGCCTGCAGCTCCATGCAACGCCAGCTGTACTGTTGTTTTAATGTTGTCTCTCCGCTCAGCTGTACTGTTGCCTCTCCGCTCATAACAACCTATGCTGAGACAACGCCCATGACGTGTGATCCGGTACCGCTACCGCACTGCGTGCCTGTGCCCGCCGTGAGCCGCTAGTGCATGGGTTCGACCATGCGAATATGTGTTTATGTTGCTTTTTATATGTACTGTTGTTTATACATTGAAGTGACGAATTGTTTATTTTTCGCAAGCCTCCGCTGTCCGGTTGCCTGCAGCTCCATGCAACGCCAGCTGTACTGTTGTTTTAATGTTGTCTGTCCGCTCAGCTGTACTGTTGCCTCTCCGCTCATATATGACACCCTCTATATGAATGGCACTACTGATTGTCACACCCACTGTCCGTATTGTCCGTAGTGGTGTCTACGCCCATGTTAATACAGCGTGCAGAATCCAGATTCTATTGAGGAGAGTTGAGCCAAGTCACCATAGGCTCGGGAAGAGAGCAACGTGGAGGCCCACTGCCCCTTCCCCGGCCCCCACTGGGGGCGCCAGCCACTCCAACTTTTGACTGGATGTCAAGAGCGTCGCCACGAGGGGAACGAGTCGCCGGCCAGCCAAGGTAGCCAACGGCGTGTGAAGGTTGCCTGACCTCGAGGAAACTGAGATGGCACCAACGGAGGTTTTGTTAAGTAGGCGACCAAAATTCGAGCGGCAGCAACCTGGGCACCTTCACAGATAGCAGTGCCGCGTATCAGGGCGCCTTCGACGTTGAGCTGGGCGCCGATCATCAGGACGCCGGGGGAATATGACCCAATATCCCCCGTAAATATGTGCCTCGGAAGGGAGACCCAACCATAAAACTGAAAGCTCGCCGTATTTTATCCACTATTTTTCGAGCAGGTCCATAGATTTCCGTCCTCAAAAGTGCGGGGATATTCCCCAGTGTTTGAGTTGGATGGGACTATAGTGGCGTTTACACCGACAGGAGATTCCCATTGCCGGCTGTGGGAAACTACTGTCGGTGTAAACGCTATTCATATTTCCTGCGTCACCCCTGTGGGGACGCCCTTACTCCATGGTGCCGAGCTTATCAATTTGGATATCAATGGAATCAAAATCTCTTATCGATCGATGAAGAACTAAATTACCCCGACCCGGAGAGCGTCTTTGGAATCAAAGCAGTAGCACATGACGCAAGACTTCAGGCAAATAAATCCTTCTTGTGTGAAATAAAACATTTGTGTATTGATAAGCACGTTTTATAAGCAATGGTAGCAAGATTCTCCATGTATTTGGTCAGAGTGATAATTTAGTAGCAGATACTTACCGTCGCATTTCGTTTTTTTTAATTAATAATTTAAATTGTCAGAACTAGCAACATGTCTCTTCACTCAACAATAATTACAAAAGTGAAAAAGAAATGATAAATTGCTTATATTTTGGTGAAACTAAAAATTAATTCAGCACATATTTTTTTTACAGCGTTGAAGTCCAGCTCCAAAGGACAGCTGACGATCGTAGCGGAGCAGGCTGTTTGGTACTTCTTCACTACTTCTTAGAAGTACCCGTTAGTACCGATAATGTCTCACATAATAAGCTATTGGAACAAAAATATCCATGTTCTTCTAATTATTCTCCTTTCACACTTAAAATAAATACTTTTGAAATGCATTTACTAATTAATTTCACAAAAACGGCTTGAAATTTTACAACGTTAAAATACTTATTCCAATTTCCACCATGAAACCACCACTATATTACTTGCTTACAGAACCGTGCGCACAGTGCGCGCAGTTTTATCGTGACGTCAGAGGGTGCTTCCTCAGTGGCGCCCCCTGGCGGGGAACGCGTGCAAAAAGTCCAGCTCTTAGGCATGTCCCATGATGACTAAGGAGTCATAAATGCTCAATGCGCATTGCTTCTACAATGCTGATATGTTCGCTGATATTTTTTTATAAGCTGCAAATGACGGGCAGATGGCATATAACTGACATAAGGTTAGGAAATATTCACCTGCATTTAAAGCCTATGGCGTTGCAGATAATGCGATAATGGGATGTCGGATGTCACCAAGTAGCTGCCGATTTGTACATCGCTATGCAACCATCGAGCAACGCAATAATAAGTTAATTGCCTGAGCTTCACATCATACGGCTCGCTCGTATTTCAAACAGATACCCTACATCGAAAATCGTATTTGTTAGGAATCGTTAACGTTTGTTCGAAGCACGACTGAGTAGTAGGTTGAGGAGTGATGGTCCTCTTGGTCCTATATCAGTAGGCGGAACTATGGTCAAGCGTACCCATTTTCGGGAACGCATTTTCGTTCCCATGTTTGGGAACGATAAACCCAAATATGGGAACGCCATGTAGGAATTATTTAAAACAAGAAAAAGAACCGTTAAATGACGTCCAAAAAATATAAAACGATCGTGAACCGCCTGATATTTGTCTCAATATTGTTGGGAAAGAGTTTGATATTGTAAGGCCCATCGTAGTTTCAAATCGTTCCCCTATTTCTAAAGCAGTCCATCATCCGGGCCGCGAACCCAAATTTGGGAACGCTCTCGTACACTGGCGCTGCAAGCGTTCCTTATTATGGGAACGGCGTACCCAAAATTGGGAACGATTTCACCGACTTCTTTCAGGGGCTCTTTTCATTAACAAGCATCATGTCCAACGCCGCAAATTATTGTTAAGCAACAATCATCAGATGACCTTTCCGGCAAGACCGTCGCATGTTCCGCCCGGTCTTCTGCGCTTTTATTCCCGTCGATCTCGCAGCGGGCACCCCCCCTCTGCAGGATTACGTAATTCACAACGCTCAGCGATGTTCAACAAGGTCTTCCATGCCTATATCCACCGTTCGCGCCGAGGGTGGAGACATGCCAAGCACCTGTCTGTTTATCACCGATAGTTGACGAGCACAAGGAAGTATCCAAAAATGGGAACGCTGAATATGTTACACCCTCAAAACACCTAGTCCCATGGAAAATCTAGTTTTTTCCTTTCTTAATGAGTGTAAGTGGCAAAAGGCCTGGTAGGATGGGCACGAGGAATGATCGAAATCAGCATAAAAATTATAAATAAGCCACACAGAGCGACCTATATAAGAGAAATTCCCCCAAAACGATCATGCTTAGAAACACGGCAGACAAAAACCACGCTCATGACGCTCCTTATAAAACAATGCTAAACAGCTAGCATCCAAATAAAATATGTCTTTCCGGGCTGATAAAATACAGCTGAATAATTTTAAACCACTGAAACTGAGTTTACAACAGTAGTTCGGTAAAATCACTGACGTTCCACGCGGTCGTGCGCCCCGAGACCAAAAGTCAACAATATTACCTCGGGACTGTCCGCGTGTTCGCTTGCATATGTCAGCATCTGGTGTCGCTAGTATGAAACCTCATAACCAGGCGAAAATTATTATACTTGACCGCAAAATGTAAAACACGCTTCATTTTCCTTTAAATTGCATGTTAAATGTAGTACCTATAACCCATGTTTTCACCATTCCGTCATTTCAAAAAAATCATTAAAAATATCATTCGACGGTCAATTTCCTTGTTCAACGGTCAGATTAAAGATAATTTTATAGAGATTTAGTAGATACTTAAATTAGCGTGCACTTTTTTGAGACGTGATGCACTAATGAGTTTTAGTGGGCGAACGGCCGAAAAATTACCTTCCGTTCCCATAAATGGGAACGCCCAGGGGCGGATCCAAGGGGGGGGGTCACATGGGTCATGGCCCCCCCCCCTTGAGGCCCGGGGGCCCAAAGACCTGCCAGGGGCACCACCGGCCTATCAAGGGTATCACAGTCCTGACAGGGGCACCACAGGACCGCCAGGGGCACCACAGGCCTAGCAGGGACACCACGGGCCTGGTGCCCCTGGGCCCTGACAGGACTGTAACGCCCCTGACAAGCCTGAAGTGTCCCCGGTAGGCACGTGGTGCCCCTGACAGGCCTGAGGCGCCCCTGCAAGGGCGGTGGTGCCCCTGGCAGGCCTGTGGTGACCATGGCAGGCCTGTGGTGCCCTTGCTAGGCCTCTGGTGCCCCTGACAGGCTTGTAATGCCCCTGGAAGGACTGTGGTGCCCCTGGGCCCTGACAAGCCTGAGGTGCCCCTGACAGGCCAGTGGTGCCCTTGCTAGGCCTGTGGTGCCCCTGGCAGGCCTCTGGTGCCCCTGACAGGCTTGCGGTGCCCTTGGAAGGACTGTGGTGTCCCTGGGCCCTGACAAGCCTGAGGTGTCCCTGACAGGCCCGTGGTGCCCTTGTTAGGCCTGTGGTGCCCCTGGCAGGCCTCTGGTGCCCTTGCTAGGCCGCTGGTGCCCCTGGCAGGCCTCTGGTGCCCTTGCTAGGCCGCTGGTACCCCTGCGCCCGGAGAGGACTGGTGCCCCTGAAAAGTCTGAAGTGCCCCTCGGTAGGCCCGTGGTGCCCCTGACAGGCCCAAGGTGCCCCTGCGAGGCCGGTGGTGCCCCTGGCAGACCTCTGGTGCCCCTGGCAGGTCTGTGGCGCCCCTGGCAGACCTGTGTTGACTGGTGCCCCTGCTAGGTCGCTGGTGCCCCTCACAGACCTGTGGTGCCCCTGGGCCTTGACAAGCCTGAGATGCCTGGCTATGACAGGCTCGTGGTGCCCCTGATAGACCAGTGGTGCCCTTGCTAGGCCTGTAGTGCCCCTGGCAGGCCTCTGGTGCCCCTGCTACCCCTGCGCCCGGAGAGGACTATGGTGCCCCTGAAAAGCCTGAAGTGCCTCTCGACAGGCCCGTGGTGCCCCTGGGCCCTGACAGGCCCAAGTTACCCCTGCGAGGTCGGTGGTGCTCCTGGCAGACCTCTGGTGCCCCTTGCAGGTCTGTGGTGCCCCTGGCAGGCCTGTGTTGACTGGTGCCCCTGCTAGGCCGCTGGTGCCCCTCACAGGCCTGCGGTGCCCCTGGAAGGACTGTGGTGCCCCTGCCCCTAGGGGTGCTCATGGGCCCAACAGGTCCGTTGTGCCCCTGACAGGCCTGTCGTGTATATGTACTTGCTAGACCTGTGGTGCCCCTACTTCCTGGCAGGCCTGTGGTGCCCCTGGCGGGCCTGTGGCGCCCCTACAAGGCCGTAGGTGCCCCTGAAATGTTTGTGGTGTCCCTTTAAGGACTTTGGTGCCCCTGACAAGCCTGAAGTGTCAAGGACAGACCCTTTAGGACGCCAGGGTCAAGTTCGTCGGACTGACAACGATTTGCTTACTTACCTGATAACGTTCCTGGTAAGTACTCACTACTCAGCGTCCACAACATATATACACATAGCATCTATGCACATAGCACATTCATATATACTTGCTTACAATTGGTAAATGTGGTTGTGGCTAAGAGTTAAGATACTGACTAAAAATAAAAAAATAAAAAAACTGAAAATGGGGGCACCACCAAAATGAAGTGGACGAAATCCGTTGAGTTTTTAATTTTGGGTATAGGTAGGGGCACCACTTCGATTCATGACCCTCCCCTTGGAGTTTTCCTGGATCCGCCCCTGGGAACGCCCGTTCCCATATTTGGGAACTCCGTTCCCAAAAATGGGAACGTTCCTATATTTGGGTACTCATGACCATAGTTCCACCTACTGATATACAAGAGTCAACAAGAGCCTAACATTTACTTAACCGTCTGCTGCAATTGACTCATAGCACGTGAAGCGTCAGCGAAATTCATAGTCCTTCACAGATGGCAGGGGTGTCGTTTGTACAGAGGTCGCTGATGGGCACGGGTCAATGCCGCAGTCGTGGGCGGAGCCTAATGTCATATGACGTAGAAAGCCTCTATCCAGGATGGAAAAACAGTTAACATTATGAGTCAATGACAAGTGCCTGAAATATTGAAATGGCGATAAAATATCTAAATTGTAAAAGTTTCGGCCTGTCTTGAAACGGCCATGTCCTGAGCTTGGTTGAAATTCCTTCACGCATTTAAAAGTAATCGCGAAAAATTAGGGTCTCAAGGGGTCTGGCGTTAACAGTAGGAGCTCTGAAGTCACTATGGCGATGTTTGATTTGGTCCAGACAGTGTTTGAATTTGACGGTGGCCTGTGGCCTGGCTTAGGGGTGGTCATTAATGAGCTGTCTACATGCCGTAAAAAACTTGTACGAACTGTCTACAGGCCGTTTTTACCTCATGGTGCGTATGTACATTACCACAGATTCAACTTTGCAATTATGATATAGGATTTCTATAGCGCGCCAGCCACTGAACCAGAAAGTGCACATTAGGATAATTTTGCGCACCTCAAGAATTATCGGTGCCGTATCATGATAATTAAACATCGAAGCAGTTCCCTTGTTGGCTTTAGATATTTCTGCCGGGATTTTTGTTTTCATTCATGCTGTTTAGCCCATTAAACATGTAAGCTGACCATGAAATGTATTCAAACTTGAATAATGCGTAAGAGCACATGTTGACACAACCGGAGTTTCTCCTGACTTGATATCTCTCGCGTATATCACCGAGCTGTGACCACGGGTCTGTGTTCCCAGGACGGCAACATTCCGCTGTTTCTGGCCATCGAGGCGGGCTCGCAGCACCTCTGCCGCGAGCTGCTCAACTATCAACCCGAACTGCAGGTGAGTGCATACGAGGAGGGCACACGAGAGTAACTTATACAGCAATAGCATCTGTAGACAGAAATTACATCGAGCTGCCGCGAGCCATTTGACGTACAAGACCGATAGACGATGGCCTGTGTACTGTGCAGTTGTTGCTATGTCGCGGTAATTCATCGATAGGTACCCTTATTATCTGGCCTTTCGTTTTTAGTGATTGCAATGAATGGTCGCCAACGTTAGATGTCTTTAAAAAATCACATCAAAAAATGTATTTCAAAATGTATGTACATATACTGACTTCGTAGTCAGCTAACGCTGACTTATTTAGGTCACAACTGCCTCAGCAGTTCATACATACTTCTGCATCTCCGACCTACACCGAGGTCAAGCCTTAGTTATGAGGAATCCAGAACAGACGGACAGACTAATTTGTGGCACCGATTCGCAAAATGAGCAACGGCCGTACCACGCCAGCCTCTGCCGTCTCTGCACGTGAAATGAACCACGATTAGCATACCTACGAGAGCTATAAGAGTCTCGGAGATTGTCATTAACCATGTCCCGTCAAGTCATGGATTGTGTAAGAAATTTGGGCGCTGCAAAGGCGAAGATCATTAGCATATCATGCGATATTAGCGCATGATACAAGTCCTTGCTCTTGCTAATTATCCTCCCGCAACCTCTGAATCTCGGTTCATAGGGCACTGGGGCGGTTTCTAAATCCTACTATTATGTGTTCGTCTCAGTGCTGCCAGGGCCTTACAAATGCGAAGTGCTATTTTAGCAGCGAGGCAATGAGATGGATCACACGATCCAACGCAAATCGTGGCGTCAGTTGTTGGCCCATCGGTGTACTGTAAATAATGTGAACAAGAGGCAAGGCATTCAGAATAGGAAGATTGCCCTACATTCGTACGAGGATAGTTTTCCCCAGCCACGATGACCATGCATCTTTTAGTTGACCAGTGGTTATTAGGACAGATATTGTCTTAGCCAGAGGTCGCTGTCCTGTGACCTCTGTCCTGAGACGGAACACTGACCCTTGACCTCTGACCTGTGACCTCTGACCTCAGGTGAAGGTGCGGAAGAGCAACAAGGACTCGGTGCTGCACCTGGCCGTGCGGCGGAGAGACATTGACCTGGCGCGTCTGTTTGTCGACTATGGAGTCCAAGTGGATGCCCAGAACGTGAGTGATTGTGGAGGAAACGCTTCATATTCCAGAAAGATTTCAAGTTTTGGTTTCAATTTTAGTTGTAATAAACGTTGCGAACCTTCCATGGGCCAAAAAAGGAGGGAGACTTCAAGTCTGCATAGGAAAACAGCAAGCGGTTATCTGAAGGACGGTATCAAAACACAGTGATAAGTCTAGCTTTCGTGACGTGATGCTTATGGGTCTTTTAAAATCAAAATATCTTCGGTTTAATTGCCCAGAATGTAAGCCGACATTATTCAAGCAAAATGATTGAGATCTCACGATGTCGTCCTTGAAACGGAACCGTTCAAAATGTGGCCAGATTTATTGCTCATGATCTATAAGTTAGACGTGCTAGGCTTGGAAATTCAAACGCCATCGGGTATAAGACGTTCGAAGTAAATGCTCAGCAAGCTCAATGGATATATCACGATGAACCTTACAGGCAGCTGGTGAGGGCGAAGCAATTTCACTGATAGCTCATTCCACTGATTTTACACGTTCGTAGTTACACTTACGACCGGCGTTCTCGGTTACGGTCGTATAAAAACTATCTCGCGGCGTCAGGTCAAACTCCAGAGGTCACGGCGGACAGGCAGTAACTCACGGCGGCGGCCCCGTGTGGCCCACTGATCGGTCGCCCACTGCGGGCACTTACTGAGCGCCCCGTGTTAGCCCTGTTACCCCGGCACCGCCGTCCCAACACCGCACGACGCTGCGGGCTCGGCTCAGTCTCACCCGGTGCCGAGTACCTACCAGCTGCTGGTTAGGTGGAAGCGAGGCATAGGGTGCTGACCTAGCACTGCCGAGCGGTGTGCCTCGCTGATGCGCTGGTCACGGCCAGTGGTTTATGATCGGTGCGGGTCGGGAAGGTTTCAATTGGAGGCCCGCCTCCGCCGCCCCGGGCGGCACTCACTCGCAGTGATAAGATCCTAAACTGTTGTAGTGCGCGCGCATGCCTGCGGAATCAAATGTTGCGAGTTGTAGAGCGGATGCTAAATGTTAATTATCATTGCGTAGAGTTGGTGTTGTTTTGTCCGATCTGGTGCCTGAGGCAGCCGTCCCCACGGCAGCCGGAGTTCGAGACTGGAGAATGCACAATTATCGCCTTGCACACATCTCCCATCAAGCTATTAGGTATTAGATACTGGTGCTTCTACAAAGGCTCTGTTTTGACCCCCGTATCATTTATACGGTAGAAGCGTCCTGTATTTGTTCAGTACCACCATTCAAAGATCTGGCAACTTTTGTTGCGTAAAGTTTCAATACTTTTACCGAGGGACAGTATATTATACCGTGCTTGGTTTGCTTCGCGGTCGTCAAAACCTCAGTGCGAGTAAATAGCAGCCATTGACTGTACAAACCTTGAAAACTGGCACAAAGGGTTTTGCACTGTTCTCCTTAAATATTCCAAAAAGGAAATATTTAGACTTTGACCGATCTAGCACGTGTCATTTGATGTCAGACACCAGGGAAAGGTTACTGTTGTATTTTGATGAAATTTGCATTGGAGGGCGCATGAGGTAAGCCGATTCGTGCCGCGGAATCCAGAATATGAAAGCATTATAAAGTGCTCAGGTAGGGCAATATGACACCATAGCCCGTAGCGACGACCTCATATGACGCCACATCGCACATCTTAAAAATGCAATGACGTCATGTTTGCACTGCACTGCTAGCTGTGGTATACTCCTTATTGCCTATATTTGCAAATGGTGTCTCTGTTATCTACTCGCCCATGAAATTGTGAGGCATCATTGTCTGCCACATGGTATCATGTGACGTTCTTCGAAATAGACCTCGTGTTGCGTTGTGGGGCATTTTAGCCAGCAAGCACCGTCGCATTATCCATGCAGTGCGTATGTGCGTTATGTAACCTCTTAGTAAGCCGACATGTCACGCTCGGTGTCACTGACCGAATCTCTCGATATTACAGAAAGACGGCCAGACTGCTCTTCACATCGCGGCGGCCGAGGGAGACGATATCATGGTCAAGTTCTTCTACAGCATCCACGCCAACCCCAACATCGCCGACCATTTGGGTAGGTATCAGTTGGCAGGTTCTTCAGAAAAGCGGACTGACATCCTCGATGTGGCTAATACCTACACAAGAATCGGGCTTGCCCAAGGTTCTGGAGGAGTGTTACTTGTAGTAACCAATGCCTGCCAGGAGGGTCTGCGGTCGCACGACGTAGAGGGTCACTAAGAAGGATGTCATGTTCATCGCCGTATCAAAACCTGAGTGTTCATGATGATTGTCCCGCCCCAAAATGATGCCGATAATGGTAGCGGTAATGGAAATGAAATGGAAGTAAGCGCTGGTAATGAACCACATGGCCTCGTAACGTAAGAGCAGCCTTGCTTTCGGTGAGTATTTGTCTATGACCATCGCGACTGGTTAATCAAGGACATTTCAGCATCAAATGTCCTCCGTTGGATGCCATTGCCGATTGTCGAACTTATTTTTCGTTATCATTGAAATAATCGGTAACAGCTGAGACGTTCTGACCGACCAACATCGGCACCTTCCTGCGCCGTGCCTACGCTACCGCTGTCTTTTACCACCAACAACCTTTTTATGCGCGTTCGTGCCCCCGGCGTGTTTAGCCGACTCTGCCGACAAGGGGGCAGGGGTGCAGGTCGGCTACTCACTGCGCACTGCGCAGTCCTATATGACGTGTAGCTAATGCTCCCACTGGAAACGGGAGCGGTCGACCCCGACCGAATCCGAACTCGCCTGCCGCGCCGAGCCACGCCGTCTGTTGGCTGCGGCGCTCCACCGGCGCACCAGGGCAGACTCATCACGCTGAAAGCACCGTTTGAGTCGCTTGCCTGGTGCGATGACGACCTGTGATTTCTGTGTGCGGCCCTGCGCCTGCACCAGGGAGGAATTATGAATGAGCCGACAACGGGCCACGGGGGCGCGGGCACGCACATCGACACGTTTTGCTCAGGGTCGGGCATTGACGACCTGTTTTATCGGTATGCCGGCGGGGAAAGTGTCGCGTGAGCTTCAACAGTTGACCGCTGACTATGTCCGTGTAGGTTTTTAGAGCATTGAATCAGCAGCTCACTAATGCATTACAGATTAAATATTCAAATAAAAAAGAAAACAAAATAAAATCAACATAGGCAGTGGCGCTGCTTTGCAAAAGTTCAGAGCTGAAAAATCTAAAACTGTTATAAGTAGGTACTATCATACAAGTCTCTAGGGGCATAATACACTTATTCATGAAAGTCATTTGATGTGCCACGGCGATGGGTGTTAGCAGTGAGCGCTGTGAGATAGGGGAGAGGGTCAGCTCGTGCCGCCGCGCCTGTCGACGTCACACGCCACTGACCCGTGCCATCGGCCGCGCCGGAGGACGCAAACACACCTGACAGGGGGGGGGGGAGGACCGGAAGTGATGGTCGGGGACGGGAAGGGCAGGCAGCCGCTACTGCTAGGCGTCTGTCCCCAGTTTACGGGTACTTTTCAAAAGAGAACCTGCTAGGGTTACCCGTGTCTAAATGTCCGCAACGTTTTGTCATCTCGGAAGAAATCTGCGCGATGAGTATTACTTACTTGAAAAGTGAAATTCATTATGTTAGGCTGTTGCAAAACAGCTTGAGCCGCACGTTTGTCTTCATTAGTTAACTGTCAGTGAATAGTTAGTTAACTGTCAGTTAACTGTCAGTGAATAAGGAGTTAACTGTCAAAACGCAATCTTTCTGACTTTGCAGTACCATTAGTAGCGTTTGCACTTCATTATTCATGTCCGGTGTGAGGCCAATGAACGGCGCCGGCTGTGCCGTGTGACGTCTGCCGTGACCGGAAAATCCACCGCCGGGGGATCAGCGTCTGCCGGGCGCTCCAAATCTCCACCCTGCACGCGAACGACGCCGGACTGCAGCCCCCTGGCTACCTTCCGGGCTGCAGCCCTGGCTACCTTCCGGGCTGCAGCCCTGGCTACCTTCCGGGCTGCAGCCCTGGCTACCATCCGGGCTGCAGCCTGGCTACCTTCCGCGCTGCAGCCTGGCTACCTTCCGCGCTGCAGCCGCATAGCTACCTTCCGGACTCCAGCCGTGTATCTGTCATTGCTTGAGCGTAAGATTTAGTCGTGCTCTACCAATGTGTGTACCACTACCAACCGTGCATTCAATTTAATGCTTGTCGCTAGCATGGCTGTTGACTGATCCCTTTTGAAGTCACCTTTTGTCAGGAATTCTTCGGAGGATAATCGCACACGTGACATTACAAACGCACGTCTTTACTAGCGCCTGTAAGCCACTTCCATCGTGACCTGTCACATGGTGTCATGAGCTCATGACAGCCAGTACTCGCTAGCGCGGAAACAGCTCAACGCACTAACGTGAAAAACAACCCACTTCATTTTCAATATTAATCGCCTCTATCTCAAGTTGCAATCGTCACCATTGTCTCATTCTCAATTATGATATGACTGTCCGTTCTCCCTACCCTTTTCCCCTTTGCTATTGGGCTGGGGCGCATAGTCTCTTTGACGCAGTCCCCCCAGTAGTTGGTGAGCACTGAGCAAAGGCATTCTTAACTTCTTCCACTTATCGTAGCCAGAGTGTGAAACTACGCGAGTTCCGTTGCCCGCCTCGACCCCAGCCCACACTCACCAGTCACCACCCCCGTCCCTCCCCCAGACCGCACGCCGCTCCACATTGCCGCCGAGCGCGGCCACGCCCTGGTGGTGGAGATCCTGGCCGACAAGTTCAAGGCGTCCGTCATGGACAGGACCAAGGACGGCAGCACCCTGATGCACATCGCCTCCCTCAACGGCCACCCGGAGGCCGTCATGGCCTTCCTCAGGAAGGGCGTGCCGCTGCATATGCCCAACAAGGCGAGTGACAGGCTGCGATATTGCGATCGATGGTCATGGCATTGTGGTGATCCGATGGTGGTGATTCCCTGTGCCGTGGATGGAGCGTTAATTTATAAGATTTTCAGCTTACTTATTTGAATTACACTTCAATATGTTTATTCAAAAAGGCTTGTGAGTGTTTTCTCATGTATTGACGTTGAACTTTCATGCATAATCCCTAAGAACACAAATGTAGACGGTTTATTTTTTAGACATCATTCAGCCTGTCTGATCCGCCTACGATTCACCCATGTTCTGTCTCACTGTGACCGTTTTCTTTCAGGCGGGTGCTCGCGCCATTCACACGGCCGCCCTGACCGGTCACGCGGGGGTCATCAACGCGCTCATACAGAAGGGAGAGAGCGTCGACGTCGCCACAAGGGTACGTGTGTGTTGTGTGTTCCTGCTTTCATATATGGAAAGTCTGAAATGCGAGACGTTAGTTCATTCTTCGTTTAAAAAAAAAAATCAACAAGAACAACTTGGGGAAAAATGTTGACGTTTCCGTGCACAAGTCAGGATAATTCCCGATAAAATCTTAAATTTTGTTGTGGCACTGACAGTCTCTGTTGTTGCAGGACAACTATACAGCACTGCATCTGGCCGTGCAGGCGGGGAAGGCCGCCGTGGTGGAGACGCTGCTGGGCCACGGAGCCCAGGTGGAGATCAGAGGTAGGTCACATTGGGAGGCAAGAGACGCTGCTGGGTCACGCAGTCCAGGTGGAGATCAGAGGTACGGTCAGAGGTCAAAGGGGTCACATTGGGAGGCCATAGACGCTGCTGGGTCACGCAGTCCAGGCGGAGATCAGAGGTAAGGACATGAGGGGTCAAAGGGGTCACATTGGGAGGCCATAGACGCTGCTGGCCGCTGGGTCACGCAGTCCAGGTGGAAATCAGAGGTAAGGTCACTGAGAGAGCCAGAGATCACAAGGGTCACACTGAAAGGTCTGGGACCGAGTGGTGGAGAGTGAGACTTCTGGGTCGTGGAGCTCAAGTTTGGGGTTGAATATACGATCACCGTGAGGCGTGAGCACTTCAGTTGTTCGATTTCTAAGGATATGAACATTGGATTGCTAGTTTAGAGGGATAATACGGTTTCTGGAAGTTCATTATGGCGTTTTTAACCTTCGCCCCAGGTGGGGGGGGGGGGCATATGTTACCACCCTGTCGCGTTTTTTGCGTGTAAATAAAAAACCGCGGCGCGTAGCGCCGCGCCGCTTGGGGTAGCTTTTGGTACATCAATTTTGGACAATGTGTGAAATTTTTGACCCCAGGTCATGTCAGGTCAGGTCACCAGGTCAAGTTCCCTGACCAAGCCTCAAAAAAGTTTGCAATCATGTCCAGCCTGCAGTGTTTGTCAGAAAGGTTTTAAACCTGGTGGATTGCATAATGTTATGGGCGCCTACAATTTGTTTGTCTCGGATTTTTATATCTGTGACCTAAGGTCAGGTCAGTGGCGAGACCTTACCATTATAAGTCAATGGAGAAAAATGAAAATGCCTCTAGATCCGTGTGTACGCATAGGAACAGTCCAAATATTTCAGAATCACAATGATTTGGACCACTCGTGACGACCAAGGTGTCGTTTTTGCTGATAGCCTCTAGAAAGGTCATCCGAGGTCATTTGAGGCTACAAACAGATTTTTGCCAATAACTCTGGATTGGTTGGTCTCATTGTGTTTGTCTCGTTGAGACGCATCGAGTGATATACAACATGACCTTTTCCGGTCAGGTCATGACCTTGACCTGAGGTCAAATTTTCAAGTTGACCTTTTAAGGTCAAAGTATAGTTCATTTGACGCGTCTTGGCGAGAGGAACACGATTCTGGCAATAGAAATGTTGTGTCTTTTTTATTCAAAAGTTATTGTCGAAAAACACATTTCGTAAAAACAGCTATTTTTGGAGTTTTTGCCCTCTGGAGGCTAAACCGTTGACCTTAGGTCAATTTTGATAACGACCTTATCAAAAGAAGAGTTCAAAAGCTATCGATCGCTTTTCCATGCGTTTTTCTAGCTATCATAGTTCCTGAGATAAATGCATGTTTTCTGATAAATATAATGACATTTGGCAAATTTTGACCTTTGATGACCTCCAGTGACCCCAATATTGCTCTAAGATGAAAAATGACCGAAATACTTTCAAACGTACGCATTGAGAGCTATCGACTTCTTTTTACCGCGTTTTTCTAGCCCTCTTCGTTTTTGAGTTAGAGGTGGGTGGTAACATATGCCCCCCCCCCCCCCTCCCACTAGGGCGAAGTTGGCTGAGCTGAGACCGCCACTGGGGCGCGGGTTAATCAACTTGCAAAATATTTTACAGGAGAAAGACTGTATATTTTTTTGCATTTTTTTAATCATTATCATTAGCTAGCAGCATTCGTTGAATCGCGTGTCTTCATTCCATTTGATTGTCTTTATGGAATGTTGGGCGCGGTTTATTTGCGTCACGGGATGTAATCCCATGACATTTTCATCAGTGAACAAGAATTCATACCGAAAGACCATGACGCGGGCCACATTTAATCAGCCTCGCCCGAAATGAAAGTGCATCTGAACAGTAAAATTGCGTGTGGTGCGCTTTTTGACATCTCCCCGCGGGGCTACTGGCCGCTGTTCGCCGCTCTCGGCCGCTGCGATTTTCGTGTTACTCATATCACTGTCACATGAGTGTGGGGTCTGATGTGAGGAATGCGAAACGTTACTTGTTTCAGTACCTGTCGTGATGCTGTCCGTCTAAAGAGCAGCCAGTAAATTTATGGAGGAACATTCCATAATATCTCATTCATATATGAAATGTAAATGTGCAGTGACAAACGGATATGAGGCTGATGACGGATAGGGGAAGCGGGGGTAACACCGCCCCCCTAAGCTTTTCGCCAAAATGAGAGAATATGTGTGAAGTCTCTTGGTAGTTATTGTTTTGGTTACAATATTAAACATTTTCTCACGTGTTTTAGGTACTTATTTTGCATGCTCCTAAAAGGTTTTCATGTATCACGACTTTTAAAAATACCTTGCATATTTGCTGCCTACAAATTGTGTGGGTAACCCCGCCACCGGTGTTGATGTTAACCCAACCCATTCCTACGAAAGCTTTTAATTGTTCAGAGATCGTGTGCGATGAGTTTCCTGTCGGTAAGTGGTAATTTTCGCAAATAATCGGTAATGGACACCTAAATAGGTATAGGTTCATCAGCTGTTTGCCAGTTTTATACAGCTGGCAAGTGCTTGGTCGGGATGCATGAAAAATATAAAGTAAAAAATCAAATAAGCTGCTTATTCCCGACTACGAACATAAATGAAGCGTGTCTTTGGAGTTTCATCACTTATCACGCTACAAACAGGGAACACCGCAACCTCAATTGGGGTAACACCGCCACGGGGTGGCGGTGTTCCCCAATAAGTGATCACAAGCAAAAATCGCCAGCGGTAAGAATGTACTACACGGTTCAAGCAAACTTATCTTACTGGACAAAGCCGATCAGTTATTTTTCGATGTAATCAAGTAAATCAAAATGAGTCTCTACTTAAAGACATTCAAAAGTGCTCCCAACTCATCGAATTTTTATAAGAGAATGTGCATTTTTCTTTAAATGCCCACTTTGAGCTTCGATTACACTGAAACACCGGAACACAAATCAGAAGACGCTTACCTTCGTGCGGTCAATAGGAAATAACGGATTTTTAAACTTCACATTTCATACTTTCGCCGCCAGATGGGGTGGCGGTGTTTCCCACAGTGGCGGTGTTACCCCCGCTTCCCCTATACGTTTGTAGTTTTATGTGCAGTGTGCATTTAGCTGCTGATGTAATCATCTTTGATGAGCCACCGGAGCCTACGGAAGGAACGCGTCTGTCTGATCATTATGTGGTCTCCGTTCGTCAGGCGGAGCGCTGCGGGAGACGCCGCTCCACATTGCCGCCCGAGTTCAGGACGGAGACAAGTGTGCCGAGATGCTGCTGAAGTCGGGCGCCAGCGTTCAGCTCACCATGGAGAACGGTACGAAATGCGTCCAGTGTCATGACAAAGTCAAGCTTCAAGGGACGGGAGATAACTAATTCAGGCGTTTTTCATTTCTTAAAAAAGAAAACAATACTGAAATTATTTAACGTTCAAATATTGATTTCGAAGAAATACTTAACAATCGATAAACGGTAGTGCAAAAATATAATGACAAAAACATGTTGAAGACAAAGTACCCCAAATAGACCAAGCATTCGTTGTTGACCGAGTCTGACCCGTCAGGTCAAACACCTCTGCACGTGGCGGCCCAGTGTGGTCACCTGAAGACCTGTCAGCTGCTGCTGGAGGACGGAGCCGACCCCATGGCACAGTCCAACGTGAGATAACCAAGGGAAACGGAGAGAAAGAGAAGGCGTTTACGATTTATTTGGGGTTGGCATTAGTTGCTGATTTGACTTTAACCTAACCAGTCTCCTTTGATGAATAGCTGAACATTCATTTTGTCTTTCCACTTCTAGCATTTCATCTTTCAAAGTGGTTAAGTTTAGTCGTTCTTTCGGTCACTATCTTTACAGCTCAGACATTGAATCCATGAGGTTTTGAGCAGCTTTCACCTCAATAGCCTTAAATGAATTATCGTGGCTCGTCTAATCCGAGCCCATGATCGATACCACGCCAATACCGTCTTCCCTCTCCGACCTGCACCATCAGAACGGCGAGAACCCGCTGCATCTGGCCTGCCAGAATAGCAACTACCAGGTGATCAGTCTTCTGCGAGACTTTGTCGCCAAGCAGTCCAGCTCGGAGTCCGAGGGCGCGGCGCGACTCAAGAGGCTGATGAACATCCGCAACGAGCTGGGTGAGACGGCCGTCCACTACGCCAGCAGGGTCACCCGAGACCGGCTGCACTACCCGCAGGAAGACAAGGACATCATCAAACTGCTCTGCGTCAACGGCGGGTCGCTGGACCTGCTCACCACGAAGGTGAGGAAGGAAGAAGATGTGGGAAGGATGAGGCTGTGGATGAGGATGTTCAAACTTAGATGCGTGTTGGGAGAGTTTGAAAAGCTCTTTTGTCTTTTGCATCTCGGGAGGAGAAACGGCAATTGTACTACATTGATTTAACTTGCACCAGTAGTTTTAGACGTTTCTTACTGTGCGTGACTGATTTTCTGCTATCATAACCAGCCTCAAGAAGATGTCATTTTACCAGTTCCATGACCGGCCATGTGTAGGTAGAGCCGCAGCTGACCGGAGCCGCCCGCCGGTAGACGGCCACCACGTCCACGGCGACAGCCGCCCAGGTCAAGCGTCAGGTCACGTCTGAGGCGGCGGCGGCGGTGGCCGCTCAGTTGGCTGCCCAGATGGCCGGCCAGCGGGCCCCCGCCAAAGTACCGGTCCCGGCCGCGCCCCGCCCCACCGCCCTCTCCAAAGTGGGCGCAGCCAGTGTCAAACCAGGCGGTACCAGTGTCAAACAGAGCGGCACCAGTGTCAAACCGGCGCCACCGCCCGCCGAGCCAATGTCAACGTCTCTGGAATTGGCAAGTGCTTCAATAGCACTTGATCACGCAAACGGCGCAGCCAGACATTGCACTACTTGGCTAACTGGAGAATGTTGTACAAGAGTAAATAGCGATTTTCGCATAGTTTCACGGCATTGCATGTAAATTAACAAAAAAGCAAGAACAGGATGGAAAAGAAAGAAGTTATTCTATCATCATTGATAGTTACTCTTGGATAAATTGTTCACATATTTGTAACATACCTATTATCAATCAAATGAGCGTTAGAAATAAAAGGAAATGCATTTTCTTCAATCGTTCGATCAGTTGGCTTATTGTTATGTTTATCCAAAGAGAAACAATTTCCATAGGCGGCGGAACGGGGAGGGCACCGGGGCACCGTGCCCCCCTTTGATTTTGGCATTATCCCTATGGGCGTTGCATGGAAAGAATGGGACCAAAAGTCGGCAGTGCCCCCCCCCCCTTAATTGAGGGTGTTCCGCCGCTACTGACAATTTCCGTTTTAAGTTATAAATAAAACAGCCATTAATGTTATCTTTTAAGGTGTTGGGATTTGCGCATTTTCTTTGTTTATTGCAGATATATTATTTTTATTTTGAATTTGTGCATTGCTTAGCAGCAAGTTCCTTTTCTGATTGGGGAAGGTATTGAATTATTTGTCATTCCAAATACATTTATTTGAAATGGGATAATGATCAGTAAGCAGCTGAGAAGAATCGGCAACCAATTGCCATGAATTAGGTCGTCCATATTTAAAGCCTGTAAATGCGAGCTAATCCACGACAAACGAAATGTCGCACATACATGACAAGTCCACCTGAAATTACACCCACCGACATACAAAATATTCACATATATTTTATCGTTTGCATGCCAATAAAATAAATTTATTTCTACGTTGGTGGTCAACCACACTTAATGAAATAATTATAGAATGATTTATTTGACGCTGAAAAAGTATCACGTTACGATGTTGATCGGAAGTTCGTATTCTCCATTATCTGAGCAACGGCTGTTGTGTAAGGAAAGTATACCTATTTATGCTGTCGTGGAACCGACCAGATGTGGTAACACATGGAGGAAAAATGACATGCTGTACCTAAAAATGAGCTATTCCGTAGCCCCCTGATGCCCTACCAAACCAGCTGACTGACCGACTGCCCTTTTACAGGCCAAGGAGACACCGTTTCATTACGTTGCTCGGCACGGAAATAATGCTATTCTGGAACAGATGCTGATTCACCTCAAGGATGAGGTAAGGGCGACATGTGCTGTATTATCAAGGACAATGTGAATAATCACTGATGAAAACAGAAGTATTTAAAGCCGAATTATTCAAATGGCGAATTCTCGATAGAAATATCCATGACTGGCAGCATAATGCAGCCTAAACCATGGAATTAAATATGTACGACTGGCTAGTAATTTCGATCTGGATAGTTGACCTCTTTGTTACACAAATAGCTGTCACAACACCGACAGGGCACCCAAACGATGTCTTATGCCATGATTACTGAACGTATTATCATTTCAGGTACCGAACGTCCAAGTAGTGTTGAACCGTCAAAATAGCGGTGGCGCGTCCTGCCTGATGGTAGCTTCTCAACAGGGCCATCTCGAGGTCACCAAAAACCTGCTCCAGCACAACGTCCGGTGAGGCTGAACTAACGTTTCCCCTGGCTCTGGCGATAAGTGTAAGCACAGCAGGGGCGTTTGATGTTAGACGGCCCCAGAGTCTGGTAATAAATTGCGATAGTCTCTTTAGCAAGTGCCTTGTAAACTAATGTGACATCGGCGCTTATATGTTATTGCTTATTCAAATTTCAATCCCTCAACACGGTTCTTAACGATCACTCCCTTATAGCCGTGCTGTCAACTCGCTCATATTCAATATTGCCGTGATTGTCGAGTCGAATCGTCTCCTCATAATGCTCTCCGAACAGTTCCGCTATTACCACGCCTTTCTTCTGCTTTCCGCCCCACCACTCTAAACGTCTCCGACACGACTTTTCTCTGACATTTAATTTCCCCTTTTCGACAGAGTGGACGTATTCGACAGCGACGGTAAGGCAGCTCTTCACCTCGCCGCTGAGCAGGGCCACCTGGAGGTCTGTAACGCCCTCCTGGCGCACAAGGCCTTCGTCAACTCGCGATCCAAGATCGGCCTGACGGCTCTGCACCTGGCTGCCATGCGCGGCTACAAGGAGCTCGTGCAGACACTCATTCAGAAACATAACGCCGCTGTGGACGTCAACACGTTGGTGAGGATAGCGGGGAAGTGGTGGCATGATAGAGCTAGGCGGCAGTTTTATGCTTAAGATCTTGATATCGCACCAGTTGCACCGTGCCCACTAATGCGCTCTGCATGACTTTGATTTTATATAAAACGATCCGTTATCTCGTAAAAATGACGGATTCCCATGAAAACGCTCACCAAAACTTGGTCCGTACTTTTTGTACCAACTTTTTGCACGCCATGACCGCTATATGCAAAATTCACACCATTCTCAGCGATCTTGGACGCTAACCCCCCTCTCACCTTTCCACAGACGAAGAACACGCCCCTCCACCTGGCCGCTGAGGCCGGTCAGATAGAGGTGTGCAGCGCGCTGATCCAGATCCGCAGCGACGCCAACGCGACCAACGACAGCGGCCAGAAGCCGATCCACCTGGCGGCGCAGAACAACCACTCCGAGGTGGTGAAGCTGTTCCTCAAACACTTCCCGGAGCTCGTCACCACCGCCGACCGGGTGAGAGAAAAGTGCCTCAGGAGCTGGAAAGGAAAGATGGCATCATGTTTTCAGCTACGAAAGATGAACAGGTCGTCAGGCACCTCTGTGCCGAGGTCTTTGAGTCAGATGTTATGATACAGGGACGAAAGACTAGCCGACGGTCGCTTAGTCAGGTAAAATTCGAGTGCTCTCTATGATTAGAACCTGCCCATGCCGACCAGTGACTCTTTCCTTTACTCTGTGTCCAGGACGGCAACACCTGCGCCCACATCGCCGCCATGAAGGGCTCCGTGGATGTCATCCGAGAGCTGATGAAGTTCAACAAGCAGATGGTGACGTCGTGCCACAACAAGACGTCCGAGTCGACGCCGCTGCACATGGCGGCAGAGGGCGGCCACGCCGAGGTCGTGCGGGTGCTGATTGAGGCCGGCGCCAGCCCCACAGAGGAGACCAGGGTACGGACCACGAGCGGGGAGAGCAGAGGGCGATGGGACTAGTGTACGGACGAGTGAGACACGGAGAGGTGCTGAAAAGAATAAGGGTGGGGCGGATAACGCGGTGTCACACTATTGCTAGGTTTTCTATTGTTCTTTCAAAGTCCGTGCCGAGCTGTTTATCGCTTAGCTCGGTCAATTGAACCACTCATTCGGCTTTTCTCCGTACATGTCACCTTCTAGGCTTCTCTGGTCATATCCTCCACCCCCCCCCCCCATGTATATACCATTAGCTCCTCTGGCGTCGTGTGTCTCGATATTCGAAAGGTGTGCTCACCCTTCACCTGTGTCCCCCTGTTGTCCAGTACGGGTTCACGCCAGTGCACCTGGCGGCGCGGGCCGGTCACAACGGCGTGCTCGCCCAGCTCCGCTCCCAACACTCGTCAATGCGCATCACCAGCCGCAAGAACGGCCTCAGCGCGCTGCACGTGGCTGCCTTCTATGGCGAGGCCGGTACGTACGGTGGCAGAGAGGAGAGAGGAGGGGAGGGAAGGGATGGGGAAAATAATGATGGAAGGAAGAAGGGATAGGTTCAGGAGGAGGTTCAGGAACCGATTATCTGTGGCATCTTTCACCGAATCGGCATCCTACCCAGACTTGTCAAGTGTCGACCGACAGTGATCAAGCATCTGCCCCCCCCCCCTCCCCTGAACAGACATCGTCCGAGAGCTGCTCCAGCACGTCCCTGCCACGCTGAAGTCGGAGACACCGACTGCGGCCACCTCCTCGTTCATCCGCGAGCTGGGCTCCGAGTCCGGCCTGACCCCGCTGCACATGGCCGCTTACAGCGGCAAAGAGAACATCGTGCGCCTGCTCATGAACTCGCCGGGCGTTCAGGTGGACGCCACCACAAACCTCAACGTGAGTTCGAGTGCATAGTAGGTATAGCAGCGATGCTGAGAGCCGAGACAGGGTTGCCATGTGCTAATCCAAGTGCTAATAGGCAAAAGCGTTGGCGAGCTATGAGTTTGTTCTGCTGGCCTCCGCTTCTCCCCTTGCCCAACTTACCTAATCCCGTCTCTCTGACCGACCAGGCGTACATCCCTCTGCACCTGGCGTGTGTGGGCGGTCACACGGCCGTGGCTGGCCTGCTGCTCAGCCGCTCCACGGACCAGCTGCACTGTAAGGACCGGCGCGGCCGCACCGGTCTCCACATCGCCTCCATGAACGGACACCTGGCCATGGTGTCACAGCTGCTCGGCCAGGGAGCCGACATCAACGCGGCAGACAGGGTCAGTCGGTGGTCCGTGGCAGGGTCAGTGTCAGTGGGGCAGTCGCCGGGGACAGGGGGTCCCGGGTCAGTCGCTGGGGCAGCTGGCTAGGGTGCTGGTCGGGCGGTCGGGGATATAGCCGGGACAGGAGTCGGGAACGCACATCGGCTGCTAATGCCGTGCGGCGTGAGAGTCTGTGACACTCTCCCTCGTCCGACCCATCCGCAGGACGGTCTGACAGCGCTTCACTACAGCAGCAAGAACGGCCACCTGGACGTGGTCAAACAACTGATCGAGAGCGGCGCATCTCCCAAGTTCGAGACGACTAACGCCAAGACGGCCATCTGTTTCGCGGTCAGCAACGAACACTTTGACGTGATCGAGTACCTGCTGAGGAAAGATCACGACTCGTACGCTCTGCTGAGTGACAAGAAGGCAAGTTCTGGGTCTCTAGGGTTTCGCAGATCTGTTAGAAAAGCTTAAATCATACTATTTGCTGAACTTCTTGCAGATAGTGGTTGTGTCATATTAGTTGATCTGTGACATGTCTGAGTTCTGTCGTTTCAGTTCGTCAGTGACCTGACAATGGTGAGCAAGAAGTATGACAACAAGCCTCTTCAGGACTTCATCCTGCTCTCCCCTGCGCCAGTGGACGTGGCCTCGAAACTCTCCTACATTCTCTACCATCTCTCCATAAAGGTGCGGCTGCCATTCGTCTTCTGTGGTGCATATGAGTCGTTCGCATCGCTATCGATAAATTCACTCTGTCTTTCCTTATCAAGAGACGTGGTAGATGACGACATATTTTCATTCTGCGACGTCCTTGCTACCAAGATTACTGAACTTGCTGCTTTTCATGAGATTTGCTCTATTCGTCTGCGACTCTGCAGTCTGCATCGTGACACCTCCCTACCCATGGTCTTCTCTTTCTCCCCGCAGGAGAAAGAGAAGACCAAGGACCTGCTGGCGGCGTCGCACTACTGCGAGGTGATGGCGACAGAGATCCTGTCGCTGGCGGCCGGCTCCAAGTCTGCGGGCATCCTGCTGCGGGCGCTCGATTACCAGCAGAATGAGTTCCTCGACATCCTCATCGAGCTGGAACAGAAGGAGGTGAGGAGGGAGACGCGGGAAAGAAACGGGATGGGAGTGGGATGGGTAATGAGAAGAGTGTGGGGTGAGAAATAACAAGAGGTTTGGGAGAGGAGAATCAGTTGAGGGGTTCGCTATTACGTGAAAAGGAAAACAAACTACACTTAAGTGAAGACAGAGGTATATTGAGGTGCACCAGAAGGCTGAACCAGGCTAGAGGCATCGATACTGCTTTCACGACGTTCGTCGCATCATTATTGCCTGTCTACTTAACGTTGCTTCTCACCATTTTCTATAATAGGTGACGACAGACGAGGATCACCTTTGTCGCCTAAAACGCCTCTCTGTGCGCGCAGGTGATCGCCCACCCGGCCGTGCAGCGCTACCTGACCGAGGTGTGGCGAGGCCACCTCGACTGGCCCAACTGGAAGACCATCGGCCTCTTCTTCGCGTTCCTGGCCTGCCCGCCGGTCTGGGTGTTTTTCTCTCTGCCGATTGGCCACAAGTACTGCAAGGTGCCCGTCATCAAGTTCACCTCCCACCTGGCCTCCCACATCTTCTTCATCGTGCTGCTGATCCTGACGGTGGTGACGCCGCTGTGGCCCATCTGGCTGAGCACCAGCCTGGTGCCGCACGTTCCCGAGTGGATGGTGTTCACCTGGCTGTCGGGCATGCTGCTGTCGGAGCTGACCAATCCGCGCGACCGAGCCGGACTGGGGATGCTGAGGATAGTCAGTCTAATCACCGGCGGATTGGCGCTAGGAGTGCATCTGGTGGGATTCGCCTTCAGCTCCGAACACGATCGACAAGATGTGCTGTGAGTTATGGACGATGAGGGAAGGGGAAAAGTCTGAGAAAAGTAGAGAGGGATAGAGTCATGGGCTGCAATTTGAATTCATGGGAATGATGAAGATTACAAATGCATTTCGTGCTAGTCATTTCTACCCTGCCAAAGTAACTGAATGTTGCACTATGGATGAAACATTTACGATCATTATGAACACACAATTCATCTGTCCTACTCTGCGCACAACTATTTGTTTCCTATAAGCTGTCTCGTGTCCGTTGATGCCCCACGTCATGTAATCCTATTCGCTATCGGCTTTGCCTTTCTGACCTACTGTTCTTCGGCCCCGTCAGCTACATACGGAACCAGCTGCTGGCCGTGGCCATGTTATTCGCCTGCGTCCAGTTGCTCGACTTCCTCACCTTCCATCGGCTCTTCGGTCCGTGGACGGTCATCATTAGAGCGCTGATGGTCGATCTCGGCAGGTCAGTTACGGGAAGACCATTCCGCGCAGGTCAGTCGTGAAGGGTCACACCTTGGTACCCGGGTGGGCCACACGATGACAGGTCTGTTTGGGAAGACCACTCCAGCTGCTCACTCTGAGGGTATAGGGCATGCCTAGTCAGTCAGGTCTTGATGGATTAGACGTTTCTGTGACTCATCAACTGACCTCAAACTTTTTCAAAAGCTGTTCCTAACTAAAGTCCGTCTCTTGCCTACCGTGTCTGTGTTTGCCTTGCTCCGCTCAGGTTCCTGGTGATCATGTCCATCTTCGTGCTGGGTTTCACGCTGCACGTGGCTGCCATCTACCAGCCAGTGCGACCCATGTTCACGAACGGCACCGACTCCGGACTGGGCTACCCACCGAACGGTACGTGCGAGGGGAGACTCAGTTCAGTTACCTGAGTGGCATATCTCCCAATGCAACCTACAGCAGTATACGATAATCCGGCCTAGTCAGTTTCCCCTATACTGGAGTGGAGCTTATAGCGATGAGAGCGGTGAAGCTAAACTAAAATGACGGCGTTGTTTTAACCCTCGCCCGTAAACGGCGATCTGCCACCTTCGCCCATGCAGGGGGGGGGGGGTTGGTGCGACCCCCCCCTTGGCGTTTGAAAACGGAGCGTCGTAGAGCTTAGCGGAAAAGACCAACGGATTGCTCTCGCCAAGATCTCGCGATTGGTGGTATATTTTGTGGTCCTAGGTCAACATTTGACCTACTTTTGACCGGTCAAAGGTCAAATTTTCGGAAAAATAGACTTTTTTCAACTTTCCGCGGCGATTGCGGCAAAACGGTGGGAGATATCGACTTGAAACCTTCACTATCGTGTTCCTTGATCAATTCTCTATCGTTTGGTATGTATTTCGTTTCCCTAGCTCTAAAAATGGCTCGTTGGGAGCGCCGGAAGTCGGCAAGGTCACAGTCGGCGGCAGAAATTCGAAAAATCAAAATTTAAATTTTTGAAATCTGATTGTATTTTTGGATTTGGAAGGTCCATTTGCTCCCTATAGAAGCTAATATTGCTGCATATTCCCATTGAGGTGACAAGAATTAACAAAATAGTGGTTCGGGCGCTTTTCAAAAATAGTACCGGACGCTGTTCCTCTTGTGACGTCATAGCTCCGTGACCTGACCTGACCCGGTCAAGTTTCTTATACCATATGATAGCCAATACTTGCCCCAACATGCATGGGAAGTTTCATCACGATCCATCAACCGATGTCCGTACCACCGGCAGGAAACCTCGGGCGTTGGCACTCAGTTTGTGAAAATCCGGCCGGAGGCTGTTCCCTTTGTGACGTCATAACTCCGTGACCTGACATGACCCGGTCAAATTTTTTTATCAAAAGATGCGCAAGGTTTGCCCCATAAGGTACCCAAAATTTGGCGGCGCTGCGCGCCGCCGTTTTTGCACTATTTCCGAAAAACCTCAGGGGGGGTTGCACCAACCCCCCCCCCTACATGGGCGAGGGTTAAGGCTAATTTTAGACCACAATGGAACAGGCGTGTCAAAGTATATTATACGATGTAAAAGTACTTTGGAAATGAATGTCGCATTGTATCCATGTCTTGCCTGCCATTGCTGGTGTGCGGTAAGAGTTTTGTTCCCCCCAATGCGCGCTCATTGCAGACAGAGGAGAGTACTGGAGTGGTGATCCAGGTAACCAGGCCGTGCAATCTTAACTTGCTTACTTAACCTGTTCTTATCGTCTTACTAACGTTTTCAGAGCCTTTCTTTACGCTGTGATACAATGTGACAAAATGAAACATTGGTCCGTTCGTTTGCTCATCTTTCAGTCTTCCATGTCGCCGTCCGTTCTCCATATTATGCTCATGCCCGTCGTTTTATCCATTCCTTGCTAGATTTGTATACAATTGACAACTCACCTTACTGCATTGAACCGTGTCGTTTGAATGTTAGAGCGATTTTCATGTTTTCTGTCCGATGTTCGTTGTCTGTTGTCAGTCGCCCACTGATGTGCTCTTTCCATTCCAAAATGTAGTCGATTTATGAAAGGTTTCTCGTCCGGAATAAATTCGTTTTTAACTAATGGGTATCCGCTTTTTACGTTTCCCAAGCATGCAGTATTGCAGTATACTGTTCTTACTAATGTTGGTCTATCGTCTTTATCGTTTTATAGAAACATACGAGTACTAGCAATAATAGCACGACTCCAATGACACAACTTTTCAAATCACACCGAGAGATGATCGTGATGAACGTAACAACTTGTATCTTTTATTAGAAACATAATGAAATATAAATCAATACTTATCAACCGATTATGGTCCATGACCATTTTTATCAGCAAGATCGTTCCCTGCATCGCCGCGTCACTGAAGTTTCTCCCCCGTTCTTTCCCCACCCGTACACAGAGGCTCCGGTGCAGACTCCGCTGCAGACGCTGGAGATGATGTTCTTCTCCATCTTCGGCCTGGTGGACACCTACGACTACCTGCCGCCGCTCAACTCTCACCCGGCCTGGTCGCAGACGCTCATCAAGTTCGTGTTCGGCTCGTACATGATCGTGGCCGTCGTGGTGCTCATCAACCTGCTGATTGCTATGATGTCCGATACCTACCAGAGGATTCAGGTCAGTCGGCGGGACGGTCAAAGGGAGGACGAGGCGATCGCTGGTTTGCAATTAAAGTCATTCATAAGGCTGATTGCGGAAAGCAGGGGCGAACGTATCTAAACATAATGCTAGTTACAACGCACTTATGACCTAAAATGCTCTCCTATCTCAGTCGAAATCGGATACCGAGTGGAAGTTTGGCCTGGCGAAGCTGATCCGGAATACCAACAGGACGTCATCGGCACCGGCACCGCTGAACCTGTTCACCAAGCTGTTCATCTATATACACGCCTTCATCAAATTCAAAGGTGCAGAATTGTATAGGCTTACGTACGCATGACGAGCACTCAGCACATTTCTTCCATTCGGGAGCGTGTTTTGTGTCCTTTGTATATGACCGCGGTCTTAGGTGTCGACTCACTTTGATTGGCTATGGCGTTATTTTTCCATCAAATGAATTACGCTCAAGTCCAAATTACATACTGTGTTGCAGTGTGTTTGTGCTCTATCTGCGCTGACCTCGTCTGTCGTGCAGGTCGACTGTGTGACCCGCGCGCCCTCGAGTATATGAAGACAGAGCGACTGCCCAAGGACGAGAAGAAACTGGACATGACGACCAACGTGGGAGGCAACTGGATGGGCAAGATGCGCAAAAAGTCGGTCGGGCCCGGGCTCGGTAAGTTAGGAGTGTGAGGTCAGCGGTGGGAAATGTACAAAGTTTGAAAACCGAACTGTGCGTGTTTGGATGAGAGCTGGAGTCCTTCATCCGCATATGAATATGCAATTGTTGTCATCGCATTTTCAAAGCATGCATATTTAGCGTATAGTGCGTCTTTAAAACGCTTTAAACATGCGTTTGTATATTATTTATTTATACTCACGTATATAGTTGTGATTCGTCCGTAGTAAAATCGTTAGTTGGTGCTGTACAACATTCGATGTTGGTCAGAAATTCGATTTTATTATACAGATGGCATGCATTTTGGTACATTTTAATGTTCACCATTCTCTTTGGTGCATTGAGCAGTGCATTTTGTACCTAGTTATAGGCAAGCGTGCCTTAAACAGCTGGGCTTGTATAAAGTATAATCATTATGAATTATGTAATGTGTACATCATCGTCGGATATAATGGCTTTTTAGATTGATTCTTTGCGTAGATGGCTGTAAAATGTGCAGTTACGTATGTCTTCTTGTCGCACCACCTTCCTACACGTTTTCTTAGTGCCCGAACAACACACAGGTCCCCGTGCTATACATAGTCGCCCAACCCATCCCTCTCACACCGTCATACACACCTCTCCTGGTGACCTGGGAGGCGCTACTGCCGGGTCAGGTGAGGTCAACCGGCGGCTCTGCCGCACCCCGCCCTGTTTCAGCGCTACCAGTCACCGCCCGCACCGCCCGCCGCTCCACCGCCGACTTTGCCATAGGTACCGTGACGAGGATCGAACCTGTGCAGTGTGCAATGCGTGTGGTGACGGGAACTGAGGACGCTATAGTTAACATCCCATACTTAAATTTTTACTGATTTCATCTTCCGAGAATACTTTTTCGATTTCCGTGTTGTTTTTAACTCCCATTTGTAGTGGTGTAACATATTGTACAAAGCATTAAATATTTAATTTTTGTTTTCTAATTTCGTGCTGTTTTTATTGTTCTTGACGTTTTCCTTATACATAAACTGGACTTGAACTTCTCTATAGCAGTAAACTTAAACTGTTTGAGTAATTCGCCGGTAAGTGACCCCTTCCCTCCATCTGCAGACATGAATCACTCCAACCTGAGCGTGCAGCCTTCCAGCGCGTCCAACATCACGGGGCCGCGGCGACTGGAGAACGTTATAGACTGGCCAAAGGTGGGTAAAACCTCGGGGAGGGGGTACGGGATAGCTAATGAGGCTGCAGATGGGCCTGTGTTTGGTGCATGTGCCAAGGCTGATGTCAATCATGTGGGGGTTGGAACTTGGAAGCTAATGATTCATGGCATTGCTAACCGTAACAGAAAGTGGTTAGCTCCATTAGAGAAGTGGGCAGCGTTAGGCTTGGTTATGCTCTCATTTGTTGTATCGTGTTTGTTGTTTGAATCTCGGTACTGACCATATACATACATATATGTTATTAACGTCTGAAGGCCCGGGCGTGGGGGTTCGTACAGTATTTTAGCCGCTGCCCATGCGTCGTTTTATGGGTGTGTGCTGTACCAGCGTTGTCTTCAACTACGTTTTTTATAGATTCCTCGACTAATACACTTGATATAAGCAGCGATTTGATATTCAATGCAGATTCCCTATTCAACTAACTTGTTCCGTTTCCTTAGCTTGTGTCAAAGTATTTGGATGATCGGAATCTACCGGATGATATGGTATGCGGCAAATGGTTTCAGGCATGCGCTCTGGGGTTGTAGTGGTGTGCTACTTAGCTTGTCCGGTCTTAGGCGTCATCGGGTCGCACCATTCGGAGACGCACATGCGGGCGATTTCAATGTAGTGCACAAAAGTTTACTCAACACAACTGGTTTGCAGTTTGTTACATCAAGTTGTACATATTGTATAAATATTGTAAGCTTTAAGATACGATAACAAAATATGTGAACGAAATCAAGTACATTTTTTATTTTACTTATGACGAGTAAACATTCAAATTGGTGACAAGGCTGGATCGATTCGTCATGGTTCTCTACAAACTCATTGACTGTTTTTCGGGTTTTCTTATTTATTTACGGTCTTCAATAAATCCTGCTGAAAAATACGAGATGTTCAACAGTTAACAGTATTGGGTTCTGGCTCCCTTGCGTTGGTTTCTGGCCTGTACCAGCATAGATGCAATTATACTTGTAATGTGTTGTGAAGGTCTTTATGGTCGGACTAGTCTGTGAAGTCTTTGCAGAATTGTTGTCCTGTCTATTGGTTGTATGTACAGTGCATGCACCTATTCACCCGTGCACCTCTATGTCGTGGCAGGAAAAGGGGCGTTTATAGGAACTTTATCTAAACTTGTGTGCTCGAATTTCAACGCAATATGTTAATAATGTTAACAAAGTCCTTTGCGGGAGTGAAATTTTCGGGACATGTTGTGGTGGTATAAAACGCATTTGTGATAAAAATCACAAACATGAGTTGGAAAACGAAATACATTTGAGTAGTCTATTGATGGAAAATTAAACCGTTATTGCGATGGTGGTTATGATGTTATACCTACTGAGAATCCTTATGTGAACGTTTTTTTTTTAGAAAAGAACGGCATTTTTTCTAGTTCTGGGATATTTCATCCCAAACCAAAAGTGGTTTGCAAGAAATAACGTTGTCTTTCTTTGACGACAATAAATATGAACTTCACATTTATCGTTACTTCATTAGATATTATACCAGAAAGCGGCTCAGGCATTCAAAAGTGGTTTTGGTGCATGAATGGAGATCGGTGTACTTTGTATGTAAATACACACATCGAGTCTACACGGGAAAAATGCGTTGTCTGTCGTCAATTTACGTTTGTAATATGTTGTAAAGCATTGCGGTTTATTGCTTGTAGCACAGCTCTACATACTTGTGTATTTAGGTAACCGATAAAAGTCATTTGTTGTTTTCACCCGAACAATGCGCCAAGTTATTAGGTTTCGTGCCTTATGTACAATGGATTCATTAAACATTTCTACCTTTTCAAGAATACGACTCGTCGTTCTTTAATGTTTATGCAATTAATACTTAGGAGTCAAATATGTTTTGCCATGATCAGCCATCTGATGAAATAAATTACCCTAAAAGTGTTTCTAGCAGCGCATTTTACGGAGTTAAAAAAAAAAACAATATTTTTGACTAGCACAAACATAAAAAAACGTTTCGAGCAGCATTTCCGCTTGTGGCGATCTTGCCTATCGCATTCCCCTTCTCCTGAAAAAGACGAAATAATCGCCAGTTACACCCAAGATGATGACTTGACACTGTGAAGTTAGTTCACAGGGTATCGGTAACATGCAAGGCCGTCTTCCCAATGACGTCACATGTTCCTCAGTGACGTCACACCCCATATTACCGACAGGTGGTGGAGAAATACCTGGCCAACACTGGCCAGAACACCTCGCTACACAAGGGCGGTGGTCTGATGGACAACGACAACGCAGCTGAGGCGGAAACGACCGACAACGGCCAAGTGTGAACAGCTGCGCCGGGGTCAGGGACACAGTCGTGACACCGGTCAGGTCAAGGTCACCCGTGAGCCGCCGCCGCAGTGAGGTCATGTCGGTTACTGGGCGGCTTACTGACCGGTTATTCTGGACCAAGCTTTGCGCTGAACGTGCACTTACTGTGCCCTCCGTGGCATGAGCGGCACAAGGCAAGAGCCGTTCGCGGAGGACCGTGTTTGTGGCCACCGTCACATGCATATCAAAGAGCTGTGTGAGTCGCCGCCGCGCCCGCCCGTCTGTCCTGTGAGCGTGCATTGTGGCCGCCCCGGCGTCTGGCATCACAGAGCTGTACGGCGTGAGGGGTTGGCTGGAGATAGATCGGGGACTGGACGAGCGAGATGTCGAGCTGCAGAGGTTTGACGGTTCAGAACGAAATAAGTTACGAGAGCCGCGGGTCGGCTGGCCAGCTGATGGTGTATAACTAATGAGGGAATTTAGTTTGGTCGGTTGGAGGGAGATATTGAGGAACTTGTGGCAGCAATACTGAGGGTAGGAGGTTTTCGATAAGTGAGACTCTGTTTAGTGTACGTGTACTGATACTGACGAAGAACTCCGCATCAATTTCTTATTGTGAGCAACGTGATGGCGTCAGTTTACGTTTGTGGGTCTTCAGACACCACATAACAATATTTATTTGATATTTATTGTGACCGATTCTGCGACGACCGACCGATTTCGTCCATATTTAACATTAGGAAGATTTATCTATTGGTACTTACGAGTATACGTTACCGAACACTTGTTTTGTTTGATGCCTTTAAATAGTGTTCTTTTTTGTGGACATGCATGCCGAGAAACGCGTTCGTCGCATCTCTTTGCTCTGACTTGTCTGAAAGACAGAGCCAACATACGAATCACATCGGACTTGGACGTCAAGCCTTGCATTTTGTAATGACGGTGGGGTAAAAGTGCGATATTTTTAGCTCATCTATTTACTATATATGTATTAAAAACTATTAAATGAGTGTGTGATGAAATGATGTACAAGACAGTGTGAAGTTGTTGCACATGATTTTCTTGTGATCATTGGGCAAGTAGCACAATTTAGCTTCACCTAGTTTGATGTATGGTTACCGGATAGTTGATGTTATGGGTAGGCAGAATTGAGGAAAGAATTGCATTCATCTGAATGGTGCGTAGAAAAAAGAAATGTGCCCATACAAAATATGTCGCTTGCAGATGAGAAGATGACAGCATGATGAGACTTATCGCGGAGAAATCAACATCCAATGCGTGCTGATCACACAGCCTTGCGTCAGGTTACGGAAACATGTTTAGCTCCGTAACTGACCTCGTAAACTGTCGAAATTCCGTCTGACGACATATATTACGCGTTTTTTTGCGAGGTGTCTATGTTGTCTGGTACGACGGACACCACTAGAGTCTTGGGCGCCCAAAACAGCGATTTTGCTGGGCGATTGAAATATTGTAGATCACACATTGAATGATGAAAATATATTGAACCACCAAACGTCTTTTGTATTGCACAGAATTGCTATGAAGAGCATGGTTGTTATATAACGGTTATGAGAGTGATGTCAGCTCTAGGGCATATGGCTAGTTTATGCAGTGGGCAGTGGACCACTGCGTTGTTGTATTTGTTGTATTTGTATCGGGCTTCACCTTCGCAGTCATTTGAGCGTAAACGGTTAGTTATTGCTGTGGCAGTTTGTTTATATGGAACGTATGATACCTAATATGTAGACTCCGTTTGTTTTTCTGATCAATTAATAAATGGAAGCCCCAAGAAAAGGTTTATATGTCTTATTTCGTTTCATCCATACCAAACAAAGTTTTACGCTATTTGGGTTCCGAGGTCCCTGGTCCAGAGCAACGATATCATCCCTGACAGCACGGTTACAAGAGCATTGGACATTTGAGAATCACGTACATTTTGCTGGGTCAGGAGGCTGCTCGAGAAGTCGCCTGTTCACCTCGCTGTCATGGCAACGGCTTCCCTCATGCACAGACCAATCACGTGTCAAGTTCAGCCGCACCAATCGCGGGCTGACCTTCCGCGCTCCCGACAACCTCCAGTAGCATTACGTCAATCTCCGAGCGGCAGGGGCTCGCCGCTCTCCGCGAGCTCTGATTGGTGGAAAACGGACACCGCCGCCGGTGGTGGGTGGTCCTTGCCCCGGGGCATTGGCGCGTCATCTCGGCGTTCTGTCCATAAGCACAAAGGACTTGGTCTGTGGGTGGGTAGAGACGGGGGCGGGAGGACGCGGATTGGCTGGATGCCATTCGCACTAAGCTGATCGAGCTGCTCGGTGAAGCTGCGAACTGAGAAAACTATGGATGTCGACGGCACGGTAAGTGTACCTGAACGAAGGGCTGCATGGTTCATGTGAGACAGAGCTGTCAATTATAGGGTTATTTTAGATACAGCTATTATTAAGACACAAACAAAATAAAATATTAACTTATTTGTTTTAATGGGTAATTTGGATGCATTTTTATTCCAATGAGATAATTTTGCCTTCATTGCAATGGCTAAGAGCACATCAGATTGGGATGCCAACCGACTGGCGCTTCTCATCTACTGAGCATGGTGAGCTCAGTACGTTTGATTAGGACGGATGCACCCCGGTAAAACAATCCGCCACACTGCTACCCCCACTGGCGGATCCAGGGGGGGCCACGGGGGCCATGCCCCCCCCCCCAAAGGCCTAAAGTGGCCTGTTTGGCCCCCCAAAACGTCAGAAAAATTGCTAAGAAAATATACCTTGATGGAGGTTTTTAGCCACTTGGTGAAGTAAAGCTTTCCACAGCATAATATGGAAGCAATATGGTAGCAGTGAGGGTCAGTCAAAAGTTGCGCGAGCGGAGTCGACCTTCAAAAAAAGACTGTTGTTGGCACGTGTTTATGGCGCGGCAGCTGGTAGTTGGCGGTGTTTCGCGTGGTGTGGCATCACTGGCGGATCCGGGGGGGGGGGGGGGCACGGGAGCCTGAGGTGCCCCTAACAGGCCCGTGGTGCCCTTGCTAGGCCTGTGGTGCCCCTGGACCCTGGCAGGCCTGTGGTGCCTCTGGCGGGCCTAGGGTGCCCCTGCTAGGCTGCTGATGCCCCTGGGACCTGACAGGACTGTGGTGCCCCTGACAAGCCTAAAGTGCCCCCAACAGGCCCGCGCTGCCCCCAACAGGCCCAAGGTGCCTCTGCGTGATGCCGTGATGCCTGCGAGGCCAGGCCGCGGCCTGGCCTCGGCCTGGCCGCGGCATCGGCCGGCCGATGGTGCCCCTGCGAGGCCGGTGGTGCCCCTGACAGGCCCATGGTGCCCCTGCGAGGCCGGTGGTGCCCCTGGCAGGCCTGTGGTGCCCCTGCTAGGCCGCTGGTGCCCCTGGGCTCTGACAGGACTGTGGTACCCCTGACAGGCCCAAGGTGCCCCTGCAAGGCCGGTGGTGCCCCTGTAAGGCCTGTGGTACCCCTGCTAGGCCTCTGGTGCCCCTGACTGGCCCATGGTTCCCCTGCGAGGCCGGCGGCGCCCCTGGCAGGTCTCTGGTGTCTCTGACAGACCTGGGGTGCCCCTGACAAGCCTGTGGGGCCCCTCACAGGCCCGTGGTGCCCTTGCTAGGCCTGTGGTGCCCCTGGCGGGCTGGTGATGCCCCTGACAGGCCTGTGGTTCCCCCGGGCGTACCAAGGGGGATCATGACCCATGTGGCCCCCCTTGGGTCTGCCACTGATACATAATGTATATTGATTTGTAAAGGCGTTATAGCTTATGCAATATGCAATTGCAGGCACTTGGTATCCCTCTTTTATCCCTCATTGGGGGCTCTGGCGGACTCCCGAGGGCCCACGTCTATCTCCGGGAGCCCTAGACAGCTCCTTTGGGTCCTTTCAGTCCACTATAGCATAAGAGGTCTCCATGCGAGTCCTATACATCTGAGGGCGTACCCTGACGTCTGAGGTACCCAACTGCAGCTCCAATGGTCTCTTACACTGGCGGATCCAGGGAGGGGGCATTTAGGGCCATGCCCCCTTCCCAGAGGCCTTAAGTGTCCCGTTTGCCCCCTCCACCAAACGATAATGAAACATAGTTCAATCAGTGCGTGGCCCAGGAGCCGAGTTAGACAGGGGGTGTTTTACCACCTTCCGGCCCGCAAATGGAGCCAAGCACTGACTCGAAGCGGGTTAACTGGTCGACAAAAGCAATGGTAAGTGTTTACAAAGTAATATAAAGGCATGGGTCGGGTGGGCTACCATTTATATATTTTTCTTTTTAGTTAAAAAAAAAATATTCATAGTGTCAAGGCTGTGACGAAAAATAAGTGGCCTAAATCCGATGAGAAAACAGGATTTGGGGGTACCCTAGGTTTGGCTCCTGCATGAGTTGCCCCCCCCCCCCCCAAAACGCAAGCCTAGATCCGCCAGTGGCTACCCCCTCCAGACATCCCCCACTCCCAGGGAGATGTCTCTTTGCAGTCTGTCTCTTATGTCTCTTCGTCTGATGGGATGTCTCTTTCGAGCAGACCACTGTTGTCTAGGTGAAATGGCCGCCCAGACCGGGAAAAGTGGGCCAGAATGTGGATAGCGATAAGCAGAATGGATGGTTAATTGATTAATTACGTGACACTTGAAAAATTATTTATTGTATATTGAGTCCAGAAACTTAGATCACGGTTTGGAAAGCGAACAATTATCATAACCTAACGACTAACGTTGATAGGCAATTGTTGGTAGCCGGTAGGTATTCATGCAACGTTTAGGTAATGAAAGACTGGTTTGTATTGTACTATCTTTAGCAGATGATAAGCCATTCGCTCTTTACCGCCATGTTACTATATCTTTGGATAGTGTTGACTGTTGTGCAGTGAGTACCGATAAAACAATTAACATCTAAGTATGCGAATGTACGATATTCATCCAACACCAGGCATCTTCAGCAGTTTGATATTGAGACAGCAGATGTCTCCCTCTAGTCACCGCACCGCAGAATGCTACACCGCAATACTGGTAGTTTGCCAGACGGCAGATAGATGTCACCCTAAGTTACGCCTGATACATGCTGTGCCGCACTACATGGCAGGGATTTTAGCGATGCGACGTTAACCGTTTGCTAGCCGTAGTGAGTCAATGAATATTTGAGCCGTTGTTTGAATATGTTTCGTCCATTGAGGAAACTGTTGCAAATATGGGATTGTGATAAAAAATATTATTTTTGTTTCTAGCGTTGTCACAGGAACTAGGAAGACTCAGTCGGGGCATGAGGGGAAGGGAGCAATCATCAATTGAAGAAGTCGGTATTGGAATGTCAATTCCTTTCACTGCAATACGGTTGACGTAACAAAAAAAAAAAACGGTCGTTTAAGGGCTCACGGAACACCCACAAAATATATTCAGCCGTCAATGGTAGACGCAAGGCCATATAATATAGGGGTAGACGGCCGAATCATTTTTTTCGGCTGGGGCTCACCGATGATTCTGCTTGCAGCTATCGAAACTAACAGTTGCGTTACCTGTCGCCAGATGGCAGTGTTTCTGGCCGACTCTGGTCGTGGCTCGGTGTAAACGGGTGCCAGTGGGCGGACGTCGGCACCTGCCGCCGGCCCCGACAGGCGGGGTCGGCGCCGAATGCCGCGGCCTGTGTTGGTTGGCAGCACGCCACGGCCCGGCCGGCCCACGGGCGCCGCCAGACGCGGCGCAAGGCGGCCGTGCAGCGGCCCGGTACCGATTCGGATTTCGGAGACACGACGATGCGCAGTTCCTTCTGTAAACGCTACCGTTGCGTGAATAAGCCATGGGCAATTGATTCCGCTCAGAGGAATTTATTTTTACTAAGTTGTGACCTATGGTTTACAGTTGAAATTTAACTATGCTGTTTATTGCATCACCAGCGGCAACAGACTTCCTCAAAGACACCTTGTCTCTCATTCAAGATGCTGCATTAGCTGCAACAGTGCAACATGCTTCTTAATTTGGCAAAAAAAAAGATGTTTGATTGGGCGCCTTAACCAATAAGAATATTGCTAACAATGGACCAGTGAACTCAGCACAAATGAAAAACATTAAAAACGCGCAAGCCGTTACCAAGAGCTTGGTTAAAGTCACTTCGGAAGCATGTAGCATTGTGCATTTATTTCTAAATGTAGCTTAGCCTTATGTTATGTGCCAACAATATTGCTATCTTCATCAAGGCATCCTTCATATAAAAACGGCTTTTACACACTCTGCTACATGCACAAATCTTACGAGCATTTAGATAGGACCTAGAACACCTCCTCCCGCATCCAGTACAGCACAGTGCCAGAGTCACGGGCGCTCGGCGGGTGCCACGGACTCGGACTAAACCGAACTTCAGAGGAGTGGGTGACCAGGGTGCCCCAGAAATTGACGTCCTTCGTGGCTGTCGTCAAGACTGGCTTGAATTCATGGTAGCCCCACGCGTTGATCCAAGGCATCCTGCGTTTGATGCCTTCAGATTGGTAGACCCAGACGTCAAAGCGTTTCATCAGGCTGACGTTTGTTTGCAAAGCTGTTTCATCCACGAAGCTGTAGTAATTGGGAGCGAACCAGATGCCGCCCCAGCGCTGGCGACCCTTATCCGCCTGCGTCTCGATCCGGTAGGCGAACCTGGTGCCGCTGCCCAGGTCGCGGATGGTGTCGGCGTGTCTCAGAATGGAGTAGTTGTCCGTCAGTGACGGCGACAGCTCGCTGCGGCCGAGGACGCTGTACGGGTCCCAGCCGTCCCTGGAGACTGCCGTTAGCAGCAGCGTCCAGCCGCCGTCGTCGTGGCTGAAGTCGCACAGCACCGGCACCGGCAGTCCGGTGAGCCAGTAGACGCCGTCCTGGGCGACGCCCTGGCGTCTCAGCTGCAGACAGGAGCGGGCGCAGGCCCGCGTCTCCGGCTCCTGGTATGCTGCCACATGAGCCGGCAGAGCCGCGGGATGGGCCTCACAATCTACCTGTGATTCCACCTCAGCAGTCGGCCTCACCTGGTGTACCGGTTCTGGTCCTGGCTCAACCTCTGGCTGCTGCTCCAGAACAGCACCGTTTTGAGGAACGTGCCGCTTTGTCATGTTTGTGACGGGCTCGGGCGCAGCGCTGAGCTCCTTGCCGTCTCGTCTCTCCTGAGGAGGCTGACAGACCTCACCACGGACCACCGGCACAGCCTGTCCAGCACGGGTCAGCTGCGACAGCTGCAGCGCCGTCACGTCGTGGACGACCGAGTCGAGCCGCAGCTGCTGTCGCGTCAGCTCGGCCAGCGCCCGGTATCCGGCGTCGGCGCCCGCCTGCAGCCGCTCCAGCCGGCCGGCCAGCTGCCCCAGCTGCCAGCCGCATTGGGCGCGCGACACGGCGCCCTCGAACAGCGGGTTCAGCAGCGCCGACAGCTGCTCAGCTGCCGACGGCTGGTAGGAGACGGCTGGCGGCGCCGGCTGGTCGGCGGCTGGCGGCTGAGGAGATTCGAGCGGCTGCTCGGTGGGATGGGCCGCTGTTAGAGTCACCAGAAAGAGAACAACGGCACATACCCGAAACATGCTGAATGTTAATTATTGACTGACTGTAACTTGCCTGACACCTCTCTTATACACAACACACCGCCCTATACTGCTGCTGCTGCTCTGGGCTGGTGTGCTTATATTGGTGCCGATGAACTGGGAGACCCCTCGCTCCTCCCCGCCCCACACTGCTTCCGCGTCAGACGTGCGGGGTAACACGGGAAAACACATCACACCAGCTCCAACCACAGCAAAGGTGCCAGAAGCTATATCGGGACCAGCCGATTTCCTTGGCTCGCAGCTCAGTTTATGTTTTCGGAGGCGTAAATTGTGATTGGGATATACGTACAACTCAACTCTAGAACTGTACATCTCAACTCTAGAACCCATTAGGAGTTGATATTGATATTAACCAGTAAAACGCCTTTTGGGCGAAGAACGAGCGAGCGAGATAGGGAGCCCTGCACGTGCGGAAAGGCGATAGGGTGCTTCCAACGGGCTTGCGCAAAGCACCCTTTTAACCGGTCGCTATGTGCCAAATTTGAACGCAATCGGCCCAGCCGTTCCTGAGATCTGACGGAAGCGGCATTCTGCACGTGCGCACGTGCAAACGGGGTCCAAAATGACTTTTGCACGGCACCCTACTAACTGGTCCCCAACCGTGTACCAAATTTGAGCGCAATCGGCCCAGCTGTTCTCGAGATCTGGAAACACCCCCTGCACGTGCGCATGTGCAGTAGCACCCTAACCGCAACACATGGGAATGCATTGCCTGGTGGGTGCCTACCTGTATGCCAAGTTTCAGCGAAATCGCCCCAGTAATTACTGAGTTACTGAAATGGGAACAAATTTGGCACCTCTTATTGTTGTATTTTGCACGTGCAGTGGGGGTCACTCACATAGATGAAGAGTATCCGACCTTTGGTAGAAGGGATGCAGCTACCCTATAAAAATGACCGCAAGACAATCGCTCAAGCCGCTGCTGAGATATGGGCCTCTCAAAATCATTACTTTTGCAAAACTGCTTGAACACCCTTGACTTTTCACGTGGCACGTGCCACGGCGGTCACTGAGATGTATCAAAAGTAGTCAATTACGGGGTAGAAGCAAAAAAGACCGCAGGCCATTCGGTCCAGCGATTGCTGAGATATAAGCCTTCAAAAGCGTTACAGGCCGGGCCGGGCCGGGCCGGGCCGGGCCGCTCATACTGGGATTTTCCCGTTATATTGAAAAGACTTCGCTTCGCTCGCTGCGCTCGCTCGCTCGTTACGAGCGAGCGAAGCGAAGTCTTTTCAATATAACGGAAAAATCTCAGTATGAGCGGCCCGGCCCGGCCCGGCCTGTAACGCTTTTGAGAGGCTTATATCTCAGCAACCGCTGGACCGAATGGCCTGCGGTCTTTTTTGCTGGGTAGCCCCATCCCTTCTACCCCGTAATTGACTACTTTTGATACATCTCAGTGACCGCCGTGGCACGTGCCACGTGAAAAGCCAAGGGTGTTCAAGCAGTTTTGCAAAAGTAATGATTTTGAGAGGCCCATATCTCAGCAGCGGCTTGAGCGATTGTCTTGCGGTCATTTTTATAGGGTAGCTGCATCCCTTCTACCAAAGGTCGGATACGCTTCATCTATGTGAGTGACCCCCACTGCACGTGCAAAATACAACAATAAGAGGTGCCAAATTTGTTCCCATTTCAGTAACTCGGTAATTACTGGGGCGATTTCGCTGAAACTTGGCATACAGGTAGGCACCCACCAGGCAATGCATTCCCATGTGTTGCGGTTAGGGTGCTACTGCACGTGCGCACGTGCAGGGGGCGTTACCGCTTCCAGATCTCGAGAACGGCTGGGCCGATTGCGCTCAAATTTGGTACACGGTTGGGGACCGGTTAGTAGGGTGCCGTGCAAAAGTCATTTTGGACCCCGTTTGCACGTGCGCACGTGCAGAATGCCGCTTCCAGATCTCAGGAACGGCTGGGCCGATTTCGTTCAAATTTGGTACACCGCTAGTGACCGGTTAGAAGGGTGCTTTGCACAAGCCCGTTGGAAGTACCCTCTCGCCCTTCTGCACGTGCAGGGCTCACTATCTCGCTCGCTCGTTTTTCGCCCAAAAGGCGTTTTACTGGTAATAATACAGCAGGCAGTGAATTGTCGTCAGCATTTATGCTTTCTAACATATTGCGCAAATCATCAAGTCTAGTTCCAGCTTATAGAAAAGAAATATCGCCCATTCGTATATCATTCATGTTTGTGATGTTTATAGCAAAGCAGTTATTCATCTTTAAACAATGCATGATCCATATTCTGAAGATGCTTTAGCAATAACGATGTCAACCTTACATTGTAATTTTGTTGAGGCCAGGGCGCATTGGCTCGGCGAACGTTACATATGAATGTCAGACAAGCTGCAGTAGTGTGTTTGGTATTTGCAATATAAAAGTTAACCCTATTAGTGGCAGGGGGGGTTGTTTTTATCCACCCCTCAGGTTTTTCGGGAATATCTCCGAAACCGCTGAAGCTACGATGCTGAAATTTTCTGACTTTTCCTAAAACTAAATTGGGCACATTCCCTGAAAATTTCAAGTTCATAACTTTACCAGGGGCGGCTCCAGAGGACTGGGAATTGGGGGTCCTATTCGTGAAGCGAGTCGAGTCATGTGGGCGAAGATCACGATGCTGCACCAGTTTTACGAACAGTGAATGAAAGGTATCATGTGATAACATATACAAAGTTATTGTGCATCCTCTTTTGACACGTTTTGCTATAATAGGCGGATCCAGGCGTCCAAAAAGGGGGGTTATTTTTTACCTCCCAACATAGGTGCCCTGACACCGCCTATGCATGACCAATACAATTTTAGTCGTTCTCTCATAAGAAAATTGTAACATAACAAGACCATTGCCAGTTGCCACCCTTTTCAGAAACAGTACCAACAAAAACCTTATTTAGGGTAGTGAGCCTAAAATGAGTATACGCAAAAAATGAGTATAGTTTTGGAAAATGTGCATTACGCCAAAGTTATTTTGAACAAAAATAAGAAAAAAATACACAGTGCGTCCGAAGGTCTACTGCAACAGTTGCAAATACGTCCATCGCCAAATGTCAAGCGACTTTGGTCTGAAAAATGATTGAATGCTTTTTTCAAAAATGTCACAAAAAGTACATGCTAAAAAGTGAAGCCTGGTGAAAATATGTGCACTGTTGAAATAATTTTACCTTTTCAGCTGTTTGTCTCATGCACTGAGCTTGCTGGCAGCCGTAAAAAATAATCGAAAATTCGAAAGCGTAATGCAAAAATTTTAGCATTTGTAAATTTCTATAAAATGAGTATAGTTCCACAAAGTGTTGCAAAAAATGAGTATAGTATGAAAAGTGTGAATTTGAGCATGGCTACTCCACCGCCTGCTAAATATCGCCCCCAAAGACATTTCCGGGATTATTTTGGTTATGATTACGATCTACCGGCCATCTTCGATGGCCACAATGACTGACGCTGCAGCGTATTTGTAAGCGCGATACGGTAAGCGTTGGAACTCGTTTCGGTCGATTCTCATTTGCTTGAGCTTCAGTCACCGATCTTTTTTTTTTCTTTTTCATTTTCCTTTATTTTTTATTATTATTTTATTTTTTTATAGTTAAGCGGTGACATTAATTGCTTTATCTACTCCTGGCCATTTTGGCAAAATACCGTACAACCGGATGTGACGTCATGTGATCTGCGACCACCAGTGCCCTCTCCACCAATCGGGAGTCACCGGAAATGGCACTGTGACCTGTCACGTGACCAGCACCGGCTCGACCAATCAGGAGGCGTTTCCGGCGACAGAGGTGACTCCGAGGGTCGGCTGAGCTTTTCGCGTCCTTTTTGCACTGATCGTCGTCTCGTGCGCGTGTCCTGCTGGCATACGGCAAAAACTGGTGAGTTTTGAATGGCATTAGTCTTGGATTCTCCTTCAGTGATAATTTGTTGTGTATTGCTTACAATCTGATTTCAACTTAAAAAAAAAAAATATATCAGGTAATCATTCTGGTTTGTAGCGGTTCGCAATTTAGTATGTCCTCAGAACTCTTGATATATTGGGTAATGTTTGGTCATACGGGACCTGCTGAAGGACCTGCCGACCTGAGCTGCGGGCCTCTGCCTGCCGAGTATCGTCGTCATTGATTCAAAAGCAATGGTGTAAACGCGCACATTCCTGGCACGAATTATTAAACAATGACCTCTTTTTTGTCAGGTGGCACCAATCGTCATGCCGAAATACACGGAGGAAGATCTGGGCAGAGCGAAGAAGCTCGTCGCGGATGGATTCACCGTCTACAAGGCAGCCAAGGACACCGGCGTGCCGTACGAGACGCTCCGCCGTCACATCTTCGGCATCAACGTCACCGGCTCCACTGGCTCTGGGCGACCGACGGTGCTGACGAGGACCGAAGAGGACAAGCTGGTGGAAATCCTCGCTTACCTCGCCCGCCAAGCATTTCCACTGGACACCAGTGACATCTGCGATCTGGTCCAGCAGTTCCTGAACAACCTCGGCAGAGAGACGCAGTGGAAGGACAACAGGCCCACCCGCTTCTGGCTGTCACGTTTCAAGGCTCGTCACGCCGGTGTCCTCGCGTCGCGCCGGAGATCCTCACCATCACTCGTGCCAAGTCTCTGACAGAGGAAGTGGTTGGCGCCTTCTTCTCCATGTACAACGGGGTGCTCGTCGACCTGGGACTCGAGGACAAGCCGGACAACATCTACAACCTCGATGAGACGGGACTCTAGACCGATCCGCGCTCGACAAGGGTCATCGTCCCCAGCAAGTCCCGTGACGCCTACCTGAAGACGGCCAGCTGTGGTAAGGCGACATACAGCGTCCTCTTCTGCGTGAACGCCACTGGAAACTACTTCCCACCCTTCGTCGTCTACAAGGCCAAACGTGAGCCCTTTGACTCGTGGATGCGTGGCGGACCGCCAGGAACGGCCAATGGGACGACACCGTCAGGCTGGATGGAGGGCAACATATTCGAGAGCTGGTTCCAGACCATCTTCGTCCCAGAGATCACCAAGAAGCATGATGGTCAGCCCACAGTGCTCGTCTATGACGGTCACGGATCCCACATGACGTATCGGACAGCAGCGCTTGCGAAGGACAACAACATCACGGTGGTATGTCTTCCGCCACACACCAGTCACGCCATCCAGCCTCTCGACGTCGCCGTGTTCAAGCCGGTCAAGGTCGCCTGGGCGCAAATCCTGAAGCGGTGGCAGCGTGAGTCACGACTCGTCGCTGTCGACAAGTCGGTGTTCCCGACTCTCATCTCCCAGCTGTGGAAGGAACTGGATCCGGTCCACGCCGTGGCCGGATTCCGCGGCTCGGGTCTGTTCCCAGTCGACGCTGAGAAGGTTCGCAGCCGGATGGTGGGACCCGGGAGCACGTCACGTGATGACATCCCGTCACCTGATGAGGCGCTCCAGGATGCTGTGCTCAGTGTTCTCAGTCCGGAACAGTCAAGTGAGACGAAGGCGGCCCTGGCCAACAAGACGAAACGCCGCAGCCGAGTTCAAAACAAGAGCGGCGAGGTCTTGACGTCAGAGTCTTCTCTGCAGAGGCTCGAGCTGGAGGCGGCGAAGCGCGCAGAGAAAGGGAAGAAGTCTCCGTCGTCACAGCAGGACAGGGAACTCTCCAAGAAACGCGAAGAGAAGGGAAAGAAGCGGTCTTCGTCGCACAAGATCGAGAAGCCATCCGCGAAGCGAAAAGTGACCAAACTGACGACTCGATCGAAGTAGAGGGGGTAAAGCTCACGCAGGCTTTTGGAAATGTGGCGGTGCCCGTTCGCCACGCCACTGTGACCGTGGTTGGTGTTGTGGCCATTGTCGGTTGTGTTTGTTGTTGTCTGCTCAAGTCATCTATGTGTCTTAATAAATTGAAACGACCGGTAATACATTTTCTTGATTTTTTTTACATTTCAATACTTATATTGTTAGCAACACCGATTTCATATCCACGTTCCAGGCGAATTTCAGCGTCGCAAATCCAGCAGATTAGGCACAATAGAGCGTTGAAACAACTGTACTCATTTTTTGCGAAGGAGCAAAAAATGAGTGTAGCCGACATTGGTCAGAAGATGCAATTATTACAGAACAACCGCTCGTCTGACACCGTTGTGCCACATAGGACGTCGTAGTCAGAACACGTAATGTCAATGTCCCATATAGCCATTATTCACACTCTTTCTAGTTTTGAATATATTTAACTGATAATGTAAAACTATACTCATTTTAGGCTCACTACCCTACTATACTTTTTGTGTACCCCCAATCTCAATGATCTGTATCCGCCTATGATTTTTGAAAATGCATATTTTTAGGATCCATGTGAATTCCTGGTTCATTCTCTATTGATCGGCAAAAGTTGCGTTAAGATTGGTTCAGAAACCTGGCCGTGATAAACAGTCTAAAATGTATCTGCAATTTGCCCTTTTTTACCCCCCTCTACCCCCCTATTGACATTTTTTAATTTTATTTTTTTAGAAATGTAGATCTCGTTGAGCCAAATCGAATGCCGTTTGAATTTTGAAAATCGGCCCGTTAGATCTCGAGATATCAAGGGGGGGTCGTAAACAGCCCCCCCCCCCCTGCCACTAATATGGGGTAGCCAGGAGCCTGCCACTAATAGGGTTAAATGTATCATTCTGAACAAATTGGCGAGCTAGCAGTGCATTTTCAGAAACATTGCACGACCCAAGTCGATTTGAAAGCACAAAAAGCACTTCCTCTATTAGGTTGTGACATCTTGCTCAGCATCTCCAAATATGTCGTGGGATGTTTTGAAGGTAAATGTTTAATTACCTATGATATAAGCGAAAGACCCAAAAACGTCATCAATTAGTCGTGTACTAGTACTCTGTTAATAAACATCAGATTTTATACGATAAAGATGAATCGCACCGCACCCTTGATGAAGTTGTCAAAATCAGTTTATGGAGGAGATATGTCTCTGATCAGAAACATGATCCATGTTCTGGTTTACATTAAGGGACTGTATATTTATACGTAGTAGTATGCTTATAAATGTCCCTCCTTAAGTTTTCCCTGTTAGTGTTGCAGTGAGTGGGAGATAGATAGCCAGCAGTGCTGCAGTGCCGTGTCAGCTCTGTACTCGTATACTCCTTATATGAGATTCACTCGCAGACAATCATTTGGCGCAAGTTCGTGGTGGCAATCCTGCTATATTCTACCACGATGCGGTGCTCTTCAGTTAGGCTTCTCTTTCTGGTGACTCTAACAGCGGCCCATCCCACCGAGCAGCCGCTCGAATCTCCTCAGCCGCCAGCCGCCGACCAGCCGGCGCCGCCAGCCGTCTCCTACCAGCCGTCGGCAGCTGAGCAGCTGTCGGCGCTGCTCAGCCCGCTGGTCGAGGGCGCCGTGTCGCGCGCCCAGTGCGGCTGGCAGCTGGGGCAGCTGGCCGGCCGGCTGGAGCGGCTGCAGGCGGGCGCCGACGCCGGACACCGGGCGCTGGCCGAGCTGACGCGACAGCAGCTGCGGCTCGACTCGGTCGTCCACGACGTGACGGCGCTGCAGCTGTCGGAGCTGACCCGTGCCGGACAGGCTGTGCCGGTGGTCCGTGGTGAGGTCTGCCAGCCACCGCAGGAGAGACGAGATGGCAAGGAGCTCAGCGCTGCGCCCGAGCCCGTCACAAACATGACAAAGCGGCACGTTCCTCAAAACGGTGCTGTTCTGGAGCAGCAGCCAGAGGTTGAGCCAGGACCAGAGCCGGTACACCAGGTGAGACCGACTGCTGAGGTGGAATCACAGGTAGATTGTGAGGCCCATCCCGCGGCTCTGCCGGCTCATGTGGCAGCATACCAGGAGCCGGAGACGCGGGCCTGCGCCCGCTCCTGTCTGCAGTTGAGACACCAGGGCGTCGCCCAGGACGGCGTCTACTGGCTCACCGGACTGCCGGTGCCGGTGCTGTGCGACTTCAGCCACGACGACGGCGGCTGGACGCTGCTGCTGACGGCAGTCTCCAGGGACGGCTGGGACCCGTACAGCGTCCTCGGCCGCAGCGAACTGTCGCCGTCACTGACGGACAACTACTCCATCCTGAGACACGCCGACACCATCCGCGACCTGGGCAGCGGCACCAGGTTCGCCTACCGGATCGAGACGCAGGCGGAGAAGGGCCGCCAGCGCTGGGGCGGCATCTGGTTCGCTCCCAAACACTACAGCTTCGTGGATGAAACAGACTCTCAAACAGGCGTCAGCCTGATGCGGCGCTTCGATAACTGGGTCTATGCCGACAATGGCATCAGAAAAAGGATGCCTTGGATCAACACGGGTGGTCATCATGCTATGAAACCGATTCTGACAACGTGTTCCTTTACCAGTGGCTTTTGGGGTACTATGGTGACGCACGCCAGTCACCCTGTGCATAATCACAGCCCATGGCTTCATCCCCATGTGCGTCATTCTGGAACTGTGCTGTACTGGATGAGAGAGGATGCTTTTTAGTCAAGGAGCCGCCTATCCATGGTGACGAAAAAATAATCTGTGCTCTCCAAAACGTTGCTGTAAGGAGTCGTGCTGCAACCGCTATGGCGTCTGACATGTGTCTGAGCAATGTTAGTCGAAGCGTTACAGAGTTTAAGTTAGATACCTTGTCTAAGTTGAAAAGCTCTTTACCTCTTATTTTCAATCAGAGTTTAAGGTTTAGAACCAAGTATTTTGACAGATGCTGTATTTAAAGGGACACTCCCACCTTAACATTAGTTTTGAGTTGAGATAGCCAAATTGGTGGCCATGGCCTGCAAATACCGGTTTGGGCACTCACAACATCGACAAATGCTTTAATTCGGAGATATGGAATTTCAAACTTGCAGTTTTCGGATTCTAAGGGGCTAGTGCATTGGTATGCCCCCTTAGAATTTGTGACGTCAGCGGAGATCTAACGATTTTTAAATCTTTTACTAAAACGTTTGGTAGCACGCGGTGGTATATGCTGCTTTGCGCGCAACAAATGCCGCACTTTCAAATAAAGTCGCTAGGAACAGCGGAGATCCCAAAAAGTAAACAAAAGTAAAAGTCTAATATCTTGAAAACCGGTGAATATTTTTCGATGAAATTTGGTAGATATTCGTTTTCGCTCTTTCTGAACCGAGCGACATCACTTTCGTGCCAATTCATTAACTTTTGTGAAGGTGGGAGGGTCCCTTTAACCCGCGAGTTGCTGGGGGGGGGGCGTTAAACGCCCCCACTTTTTTCGCTGGGCCATAGCATAAAAACGGCGCGCCGCAGGCGCGCCAAATTTTGGGTACCTGTAGGGAATTGATTGAAGTGTATTGTGACAAAGTTCAAAAAAATCGGTCGGAAAATTTTTGAGACATCGAGGTTTTAGTGACGTCATGATTTCTGAGTTTTCGACCAAAAACGGCATATGTTCAAAAAATCATATAAAATCACAGAATAGACATACAGACATGCCGTAAACGCTATTAGACTGCCAATACCATGAACAATCAGATGGCTATCTTCGATTATTGATTATCGTTCCGCATTTTCCAAAATCTTGAACTGAATCTTGGTAATTGCTCGTGACTACTTCACGAACATGATACATGCATTTCTTAAATTGAACTTTTTGAGCCAAACACGTACACATATGATAAAATGAATGTCACCATCGTGTTCTACGCCCCAAATTACCCATAAAACATGTGTCACAGGCTGCGAATATCAGTTTTGATTTTCGGGGAAAATTTGCCTACCCGGTTGACCTGACCTTGACCCTGACCTATGCTTGACTGACCCCTACATGGAGCTGACACTCTTGTAGGCCTTATATGATGGATTGTGCACCGTTTTGACAGCGTTTATGACGAGAGTCGCCCATTGCAAAGTCCTGAAGTCCATGCTACTGAAAGCCCGATTTCAGGTGTTTGACCTGACCTTGACCCGACCTGTGACCTCAAAATTCAACTTTAAAGTACTCATCTGAAGCGTCTCGTCGCGTTCTTTCGTTTGCCGCCTCGTGCGTTTCACTGCGCCTATTGGTTCTCGAGTTATCGGCTGGGGGCGTTTAACGCCCCCCCCCCCCCCCCAGCAAACGGTGGGTGGCGAAATACCCCAGCAACTGCCGGGTTAAGCTAGCTTGTGTCTAGGTTTCATGATGAACCAAAACTTTTTGTTTTCATATGGATACTTTTTCAGCTTTGGTCATCCTAAGAAGTAATAAATGGATGAGCCATGCCTATCACCTACGTCTTTGTGACCTCAGGCTAGCTCACCAGATCAGGAAGTCCTGTGCCACGGGCTAAATTTGAACGGTCGGTAAATGAGCCCGTCTGGTCTACAGTATTGCACGGATTTCTTTTTAAAACTTTCGTTGAGCTAAGCCGACATAGTTTTACTCGTATAGCCTACTGCTACCGCTGTAGGCGAACGTCACGCCCGCATTGTCTTAAAAAACACTTAACCCTCGCCCTGGCAGGGGGGGGGGGGTCGATGCGACCCCCCCTAAGGTTTTTCAAAGATAATGTAAAAACGGCGGCGCGCAGCGCCGCCAAATTTGGCAAAGCCTATGGGGCAACCTTTTTACATATGACCTGAAAATTTCAGGTCCGAGTGGCCTAGGGTCAGGTCACCAGGTCAGAAAAACCGGTACAAGGTCATGGTCAAATTTCAATTTTCTTTTTGCACCTGTCCAACTCACAGTTTTTGACTGATTTCCTTCAGACTTTCAGGATGTGCTAAGTTCACCGAGTTGTATAACATATAGTTCGGGTTTTTTGAGGTCACTGACCTGAGGTCAGTTAGAGGTCATTACGTCGCAATGTTAAGCCTATGGGAAAATACTAAATTCGGAAAATACTGGAGAAATCCGCTTCGCTCCATCACTTTTGTGCTTTGAAACCACAGTACTTAACAGCAGGTCACTTGGTGCCTCTTTGTTTGGTGTACTTATCCATGGGTCAGGTCAAATGAGGTCAACTGAGGTCAAATGACGTTTTTGCCAATAACTTGGCACATAATGACGCTAGAGCTTAAAAAATGATATCATTGTGTTCCTGGTGATCAGTCGAATCGAATGATATGCGATATGATGCAATTTGGTTATCTTGAACTTAATTTATAAATTTAAGTTTACTTAAGATTTAAGAAAAACTTTAAGTACACTTAAGAAAGCTAAAAAGTATATCATTCGACGCGCCTTGACGTGCTGAGTTCACTGGTGCTTTTCTTTTTGCTCTATCTTAATTTAATCAAAAGTTATAAGCGAAAAACTTTTGACCTGTTTTTAGCGAAATTTTTACATTTATACCCCCTAAACCCCCCTAAATATTGACCTAGAGCAACCAAATTTGCACAGGGGCGAGAACTCCAGGGGGCCCACCTACCTACCAAATTTGGTGTTTCTACGTGCCATAGGAGCCAATCGCGAGGGGGGTCGCATCGACCCCCCCCCCCCCTGCCAGGCCGTGTTATGAAAAATGCCCTGCCAGGGCGAGGGTTAAGCGAACTTAATAACTGGCTGAAGTTTAAATGGATTTGTGAGTTCTTCACCTAATAGCAAGGGACATTATTCGACGCGCATTGACGGGCTGAACACGCTCGTGACCTTATTTGATGCTGCTCATTCATTGCTAGAAGGAAAGTTATTTGAACGTTTAACTGTTACTAGAGGTACAGGTTTGCGCGATAACTGTATGTTTTGATTAATTATATGTGACGGATGCATTAGTTTGGGTGAGTAGCTTGTATTTTAGCTGTATTATTTGGGTAGATTTGGGTAGCTGTTTTTAATATAATAGCGATAGTTGCGGAGTGTCCAAGTCTTTTGTATGTTAGGCCCTTTTTTAACTCAACCCTACCCCTACCCTACCCCTACCCTACCTTACCCCTACCCTACCTTACCCCTACCCTACTCCTACACTACACTACACTACACTACACTACACTACACTACACTACACTACCCTACCCTACCCTACCCTACCCTACCCTACACTACCCTACCCTAGGCCCTATTTTAACTCAACCCTACCCCTACCCTACCCTACCCTACCCCTACCCCTACCCCTACCCTACTCCTACACTACACTACACTACACTACACTACACTACACTACACTACACTACACTACCCTACCCTACCCTACCCTACCCTACCCTACCCTACCCTACCCTACACTACCACCGACAGTCCAAGTTTCAGGTAAATCGGCCCAGAAACGGCTGAGATATTGCAAAAATAAATTAATTGTATTTTCTGGTGAATCCTCTTGGCGAGCGGTGCCTTGTGTCGGCCTTCGTTGTCAAAGGCCAATGACATGCCGGCCCACTCAGTTTTTTTAAGCGAACAACTGAGCCTAAAGCACGTGCCCTCTGCTCGGCGCCGGTCGCGGCCTCACCACGTGCACACCGCTGAACCAACCCCCTCGAAAATTTAATACGACAAATGAGTGCACGCGTCCGACTTGCAGTGAAAATTTCACCCCCGTAGCCCTTACCGTTCCCGAGCAATAGCGTGTTTTTGCCGATTCTAATGTTAACCCTATGGGCACGCGAGCACGCGCCGCGGGCGCACCCCCGGCCGCATCATGTCCAAAAGTTAATACGACCTACGTGTAAAGGTGGCCCACATCTCTGTAAAATTTCACGGCCGTAGGTCAACAGACGCCGCCGCAATAAGCGCTACAAAGTGACTACGTCGCACACGGCGGCGGCGGATTATTTAGGATTTATAATATACCGGGTGGCCCAGAAAAAACGTTCCCAATTTTAAATCAATATTTCTCGGAAAGTGATAAAGATACAACATTGAAACTTCCAATAATCAATGCGGCATATATTTTTAGCAAATGGTATGATTTTTATGTTATTCGGTCAATTACTTTTTAAACGGTTTGTGTTTCTAGCATGCCATGTAAAAATCACTTTTTTGCTCAGATGTTTACTAAAAATGTGAGTGAACGGGCCACTTCCATCTCGGCACCACGGCCTGCAGCCATGACTGCTACTGGCAACTAGCCTCATTGATGGTTCAGGCCTCAGGGTGACACATTCCCTCTAGCTTTTTTCCTCATTCGGTCAATTTACTATTTGATCTTCTTGAAGGGAGGGCGATCAGCAGTAGCCCATGCACCGTGCCGCTCCTTCTCTTCGAAACAGGACTTGTGTTGAAACGAATGACATCCATTAACGCAAGTTTGGCCTAGCATTTGAATATTTGGCACATAAGTGGGACAAAAATATTTAAAATAACCACACGTGCTGGTATCATCCACGTGTTCTATTTTTCTATTTTTTTCTAACATGGTACGTCTAAGCCAATCATTACGACCGTTTAACAACGGCAAAAAAAGCAAAAACGTCTTACTTAATTCAACATAAGATTGCTGGCTTGAAAATGATGGTACAGTGTTATAATTTGGCATACCAATGCGCAAAGAAATGACGCAAACTTGGTGAAAATTTTGGCTCGTTATTTGCACTCGAATTTGAGATATAGGCCTCCAAAGTTCGGAACGTTTTTTTTGGGCCACCCGGTAGACTAGAGGTACAGGTTTGCGCGAAACTGTATGTTTTGATTAATTATATGTGACGGATGCATTAGTTTGGGTGAGTAGCTTGTATTTTTAGCTGTATTATTTGGGTAGATTTGGGTAGCTGTTTTTAATATAATAGCGATAGTTGCGGGGTGTCCAAGTCTTCTGTATGTTAGGCCCTTTTTTAACTCAACCCTACCCCTACCCTACCCCTACCCTACCCTACCCTACCCTACCCTACCCCTACCCCTACCCTACTCCTACACTACACTACACTACACTACACTACACTACACTATACTACACTACACTACACTACCCTACCCTACCCTACCCTACACTACCAGCGACAGTCCAAGTTTCAGCTAAATCGGCCCAGAAACGGCTGAGATGTTGCAAAAATAAATTAATTGTATTTTCTGGTGAATCCCCTTGGCCAGCGGTGCCTTGTGTCGGCCTTCGTTGTCAAATGTCAATGACCTCCCGGCTCTGATTATTTCCACTCGGTCTTTTTAAGCGAACAACTGAGCCTAAAGCACGTGCCCTCTGCTCGGCGCCGGTCGCGGCCCCACCACGTGCACACCGCTGAACCCGCACCCCCAAAAAATTGATACGACAAATGGGTGCACGCATCCGACTTTCCGTGAAAATTTCACCCCCGTAGCCCTTACCGTTCCCGAGCAATAGCCTGTTTTTGCCGTTTTTAATGTTAACCCTATGGCGCACTTGAGCACGCGCCAAGGGCGCACCCCCGGCCACATCATGTCCAAAAGTTAATACGACCTACGTGTAAAGGTGGCCCACATTTCTGTAAAATTTCACGGCCCTAGGTCAACGGACGCCGCCGCAATAAGCGCTACAAAGTGACTACGTCGCACACGGCGGGGTACTTTTTAGGATTTATAATATAGACTAGAGGTACAGGTTTACGCGATAACTGTATGTTTTGATATGTATGATTAACGGATGCATTAGTTTGGGTGTAGAAACTTGCATTTTTATTGGTATGATTTTTGTAGAACTGGGTAACTGCTTTTAATTGAACTGTAAAGTATGATGGTGATGCATGCGAGTTGTTCGAGCCCTTTGTAAGTTAGGATGTTACTAAACGCAACCCTACCCTACCCTACCCTACCCTACCCTACCCCTACACTACCCTACCCTACCCTATCCTACCCTATCCTACCCTACCCTACCCTACCCCTACACTACCCTACCCTACCCCTACACTACCCTACCCTACCCTACACACCCTACCCTACCTTACCACTACCCTACCTACCCTACCCTACCCTACCCTACCCTACCCTACCCTACCCTACCCTACCTACCCTACCCTACCCTACCCTACCCTACCCTACTCCTACCCTACCCTACCCCACCCTACCCTACCCTACCCTTACCCTACCCTACTCCTACACTACCCTACCCTACCCTACCTTACCCTACCCTACCCTTACACTACCCTACCCTACCCTACCCTACCCTACCCTACCCTACCCTACCCTACCCTTACACTACCCTACCCTACCCTACCCTACCCTACCCTACCCCTACCCTACCCCTACCCTACTCCTACCCTACTCTACCCTACCCTACTCCTACCCTACCCTACCCTACCCTACCCTTACACTACCCTACCCTACCCTACCCTACCCTACCCTACCCTACCCTACCCTACCCTTACACTACCCTACCCTACCCTACCTTACCCTACCCTACCCTACCCTACCCTACCCTACCCTACCTAACTGTACCCTACTTAACTCTACCCTACCCTACCCTACACTACCCTACCCTACCCTACAATCCCCTACCAAACCCTACCCTACAATCCCCTACCCTACCCTACCCTACCCTACAATCCCCTACCCAACCCTACCCTACAATCCCCTACCCTACCCTACCCTACCCTACCCTACCCTACCCTACACTACACTTCCACCGACAGTCCAAGTTTCAGCTAAATCGGCCCAGAAACGGCTGAGATATTGCAAAAACAAATTAATTGTATTTACTGGCGAATCCCCTTGGCGAGCGGTGCCTTGTGTCGGCCTTCGTTGGCTCTGATGCTTTTCACTCAGTTTTCTAAGCGAACAACTGAGCCTAAAGCACGTGCCCTCTGCTCGGCGCCGGTCGCGGCCCCACCACGTGCACACCGCTGAACCAACCCCCTCGAAAATTTAATACGACAAATGAGTGCACGCGTCCGACTTGCAGTGAAAATTTCACCCCCGTAGCCCTTACCGTTCCCGAGCAATAGCGTGTTTTTGCCGATTCTAATGTTAACCCTATGGGCACGCGAGCACGCGCCACGGGCGCACCCCCGGCCGCATCATGTCCAAAATTTAATACGACCTACGTGTAAAGGTGGCCCACATCGCTGTAAAATTTCACGGCCGTAGGTCAACAGACGCCGCCGCAATAAGCGCTACAAAGTGACTACGTCGCACACGGCGTGGGCGGCGGCGGGGTACTTTTTAGGATTTATAATATAGACTAGAGGTACAGGTTTACGCGATAACTGTATGTTTTGATACGTATGATTAACGGATGCATTAGTTTGGGTGTAGAAACTTGCATTTTTATTGGTATGATTTTTGTAGAACTGGGTAACTGCTTTTAATTGAACTGTAAAGTATGATGGTGATGCATGCGAGTTGTTTGAGCCCTTTGTAAGTTAGGATGTTACTGAACGCAACCCTACCCTACCCTACCCTACCCTACCCTACCCTACACTACCCCTACACTACCCTACCCTACCATACCCTACCCTACCCTACCCCTAGGCCTACACTACCCTACCCTACCCCTACACTACCCTACCCTACCCTACCTTACCACTACCCTACCTACCCTACCCTACCCTACCCTACCTACCCTACCCTACCCTACTCCTACCCTACCCTACCCCACCCTACCCTACCCTTACCCTACCCTACCCTTACACTGCCCTACCCTACCCTACCCTACCCTTACACTACACTACCCTACCCTACCCCTACCCTACTCCTACCCTACCCTACCCCTACCCTACCCTACCCTTACACTACCCTACCCTACCCTACCCTACCCTACCCTTACACTACCCTACCCTACCCTACCCTTACCCTACCCTACCCTACCCTTACCTACCCTACCCTACCCTACCTAACTGTACCCTACTTAACTCTACCCTACCCTACCCTACACTACCCTACCCTACCCTACAATCCCCTACCCAACCCTACCCTACAATCCCCTACCCTACCCTACCCTACCCTACAATCCCCTACCCTACCCTACAATCCCCTACCCAACCCTACCCTACAATCCCCTACCCTACCCTACCCTACCCTACACTACACTTCCACCGACAGTCCAAGTTTCAGCTAAATCGGCCCAGAAACGGCTGAGATATTGCAAAAACAAATTAATTGTATTTACTGGCGAATCCCCTTGGCGAGCGGTGCCTTGTGTCGGCCTTCGTTGGCTCTGATGCTTTTCACTCAGTTTTCTAAGCGAACAACTGAGCCTAAAGCACGTGCCCTCTGCTCGGCGCCGGTCGCGGCCCCACCACGTGCACACCGCTGAACCCACCCCCTCGAAAATTTAATACGTCAAATGAGTGCACGCGTTCGACTTGCAGTGAAAATTTCACCCCCGTAGCCCTTACCGTTCCCGAGCAATAGCGTGTTTTTGCCGATTCTAATGTTAACCCTATGGGCACGCGAGCACGCGCCGCGGGCGCACCCCCGGCCGCATCATGTCCAAAAGTTAATACGACCTACGTGTAAAGGTGGCCCACATCGCTGTAAAATTTCACGGCCGTAGGTCAACAGACGCCGCCGCAATAAGCGCTACAAAGTGACTACGACGCACACGGCGGGGTACTTTTTAGGATTTATAATATAGACTAGAGGTACAGGTTTACGCGATAACTGTATGTTTTGATTTATGTTATGTTACGGGTGCATTAGTTTGGGTGATTGACTTGTATTTTTATCTGTATTATTTGGGTAGATTTGGGTAGCTGTTTTTAATTAAACTGTAAGGCGGGCCCGGGCAGCGCTTGTCGAACAGCACTGCGGATCCGAAGGTTGGGACTTGAATTGTGAAAAACCGCCCGCCCGCCGCAAAACGCAAACACCGCAAAACGCGCAAAACGCCAACGCAAACTTCGCAAAAAAGAAACAATCGCCCGCCCGTCGAAAACCGCAGAAAAAAAAAACCGCAAAAAAAACCGCAAAAAAACGCCCGTCCGCCGCAAAACGCAAACACCGCAAAAAAAACGCAAACACCGCCGCCGCAAAAAAACCGCATCGCCCGCCGCCAACCGCGAAACGCCGCAAAAAACGGCCGCCCGCCGCAAACCGCAACACCGCAAATAACGGCCGGCCGCCGGCAACCGCAAAACGCCGCAAAAAAACGGCCGCCCGCCGGAAACCGCCGCAAAAAACGGCCGTCCGCCGCCAAACGCAGACACCGCAAAAACACCCGCAACGCCCGCCCGCCCGCCGCCAAACACAAACACCGCAAAAAACGCAAATACCGCCGCAAAAAACGCCCGCGACGCCCGCCCGCCCGCCTACCCTACTCTACCCTGCTCCTACTCTACCCTACTCCTACTCTACCCTACCCCTACTCTACCCTACTCCTACTCTACCCTACTCCTACACTACCCCTACACTACCCCTACACTACCCCTACTCCTACACTACCCTACTCCTACTCCTACACTACCCCTTCTCCTACACTACCCTACTCCTACACTACACTACACTACACTACACTACACTACACTACACTACACTACACTACACTACACTACACTACACTACCCTACCCTACCCTACCCTACCCTACCCTACCCTACCCTACCCTACACTACACTACCACCGACAGTCCAAGTTTCAGCTAAATCGGCCCAGAAACGGCTGAGATATTGCAAAAACAAATTAATAGTATTTACTGGCGAATCCCCTTGGCGAGCGGTGCCTTGTGTCGGCCTTCGTTGTCAAAGGTCAATGACCTGCCGGCCCACTCAGTTTTTTAAGCGAACAACTGAGCCTAAAGCACGAGCGTTTTGCTCGGCGCCGACCGCGGCACGTCGAAAATTTAATACGACAAATGGGTGCACGCATCCGACTTGCAGTGAAAATTTCACCCTCGTAGCCCTTACCGTTCCCGAGCAATAGCGTGTTTTTGCCAATTGTAATGTTAACCCTATGGGCGCGCGAGCACGCGCCGCGGGCGCACCCCCGGCCGCATCATGCCCAAAATTTAATATGACCTACGTGTAAAGGTGGCCCACATCGCTGTAAAATTTCACGGCCGTAGGTCAACGGACGCCGCCGCAATAAGCGCTACAAAGTGACTACGTCGCACACGGCGTGGGCGGGGTACTTTTTAGGATTTATAATATAGATTGAGACCTGCCGATGTTTACATTGTTCTAATAAACTAATGCTTCAAAAAAGAAGTTTGTACTCAAAGGATATGCTGCATGAAGATATAGATGAATCTCTGGGCGATGCTCGAAAGCACAATAGCCGCTGTCACACGCACAAGAGTATTCACATCTTTTCTTGTGCCGTGTCCAGTAGCTGAAGTGCAGTCGAATTCGATGGTGCTGACGCACGGTGTCTTCAAACCGGTCGGGGTATTTTCTTCTTGCTGGGTGACCTACGGTACAGCTATTTCATAACTTTGTCAGATTAATAGTCTGCCTAGATGTCTACGAACAGGCGGATTGAAGCATTCAAAACCACTTACCAATGGTGCCCGTGGAGAAATGATATTCTGTCGTTATTGTTCCGGCTTCACTATAAAGTAGGGGAGAGTGGGGCAAAGCGGCCACCCTAACGCTTCTCACGATGCCAACGCTTGATTTTTAAACTTGGAAAGATTCTTTCTATACCAATGTGATCCCTGTTAAGTTGCCTTTTATTTCAACTGCGTTTTATTTCCAAAGGCGTTCACATATGAAAGATATTGACAAAACTTTAAACCTATGCATATTGGCCACTTTGCCCCATACCCTGGGGCAAAGCGGCCACCGGCGTTTTCTCAAGTCCCGATATGAGAAACAAAATAGTTGCCTCGTGTACGACTAGGGTATTTGATGGTGATAAGGTTAAGCGAGGATGGATGTTTACTTTATCATCTTCCACCTGTAGGTAAACAAAGAAAGGATTTTCATGAAAATAAACATTTAATTGCATTATTTGGTAACTCATGCAACTGAAAAGTGGCCAAGATGAATGCATGACGACAAATTTGAAGATCAATAATGTTTTTTATCCAGATGGAAGCAACTTATGGCCAATTGGGGGGTGGCCACTTTGCCCCGGCCACTTTGCCCCGCGCATACCGTCCGAGACAAAAATATTCCAGCTTAGCTATTGGTGGGGTAAAAGACATTAAAATTGGTAGAATACATGTACGATAACCATGCAATGCACGGACAAGAACGCTTATAAAAATTCCAAACGGTTGTGGAATAACATAACATTTAAAAATTGTAAACATAGTTGGTAACCTGGCAAGAAATGCTTTTCCGTGTTTCACAGAACAATGGTGATGGGCCTGAAACCCCGGTCTGGCTCATTCGAACGACCGTGAAGAGAAGCATAATTGGAAACCATAAATTTGAACTGACGCCAGCTATGAAGGGCTAAAACGATGGGTGGCCGCTTTGCCCCGGGTGGCCGCTTTGCCCCACTCTCCCCTATACGTTTTTATGTTTATCGATAGCTAAAACAGCTTGACAACTACGGTTGGAGTTTTTTACATGTAGTCAGTACTTTGTTTTTTCTTCCCATTTAATAGCAGGCTAATAGCGACACCTGCAAATAAGTAAAAACGCTTAAGGTGGATAGATAATCCCGATTCGTTTTGTGGTGCCATTTTTTCATTTTCATTTAAAAGAATGTTCAGAGTGGGCGAATCATAGAAGTTCTACTGACCTTACTGTCGCCAACATCACCGCTGCTGTTGCCGTGTCACTGCCGCTGCTCTTGCTGCTTCACTGCCGCTGCTGCGGTATCCTCCACCGCTGCTGCTGCCCCTGTCGCCACCACTGCTGCTGCAGCTCTCCCGGCCCCCAGACGCCTGACACCCGGCCGCCCCGGAGCGCTGCCACACCTCCGAGTGGCGCCCGCACTGTTGTCTGTTCGCTCTCCCGGCGATCGGTTTTGTACCCGACTGCTAACAGGATAGAGCTATCCGCTTTTGAAGACTGGCAAGTGGAAGTCGTAGTGTGGAGACTGGGGTGGGAGGCGGCCGGCCGTGTCCGCCGGAGAAGCCCCACCAGTGGAGCGGCCGCCGCTCCTCCTCCGGTGAGCCGAGCCGGCCAGTTCGGCACAGCTGAACCCTCGCCGGAAGCCAGGTGGCCGGCGAGCGAGCCCGGCAGGGGAGGGAAGCGCCTCGCGCCAGGCGGAAGCGACCGCACGCGACACCAACCGCAACCAGAATTGGATTATGCTGGACGTTTTTCCTTGGGTAGGAAAATTATGGCGCTTATCGTTTTCTTTATTTTAGGTGTGTATAGTTTACCCATAATAGGCGATATTGCTGGTTAAAATGGAAGGTGTTCTGGCCGTTGCATTTATACAGTTAAACGGTATACGAACAACTGATTACGAGGCGCGAAGAATAGTGAAAGATCACCGAAGGTTTGTGTTCAAAATCAATAGCTTAACCTTCCAGGCGGTGGGGGGGGGGGCAATTTTTTGCCCCCCCTTTAGTTTTTTCGATATATCTCGAGAACCGCTGCGCCGATCGTCACCAAACTTTCAGTACCCTCCCGGGAGCAGCTAGCGCACATGGTGACAAAAATTTTTTCCAAAGGCTATGATAGGTTGGCCGCTAATGACGTCAGAGTGACGTCATTTTTGCCGTTTTCGACCCAAAAAAAGGTTTCGCGGGAAGAGCTGTCAGGCCTACAGCTTTAGAGATACAGAAAAATGTTTCAGACATAAAAGGTGTGGAATTCAAAGGGCTACAAAACTGCTATTTCGGTTTTTCGAATTTTTTGGATTTTGACTCCCAAAAATCAAAAAAATAGATTTTTTGAATATAATAGCCAAAAAATCCAAAAAGTTTTTTGAATTTCGAAAAACCCGGAATATATGTGATAGCCCCTACCACCTTCTATCTACATACCAAATTTGAGATCGATACCTCTTTTTTTGGCCAAGTTATAGCGAAAAAACTGTTCAAAATTGATGACGTCAAATTTTCAAACTCAATTTTTAGCAATTCTAGACCTCGTAGCGCAAAACAAAGACCACCATTAGACTCCCCGTGACGAGCTGCATCGAATCGATACCCATTTTATGCAAAAATATCAACTTTGAAATTTGACCTTTTTTGACCTGACCTTGACCTAACCTCCACCAGAAAGTGACCTAAACCGTATCTGATGGTCTTATAACCAACACCATTGAGTTGGAAATGAAAAACTGGCCATAAAACACGCATCGCATAACCCTAGTAAAGTTGGGCTCATGTGGTGACCCTTGGTGACCTTTGGTGACCTGACCTGTGACCTGACCTGGTATGACCAGTGACCTCTAATAGCAACATATGTACTAGACAAATGACGCCTTATCGCTGATTTTCGACAAAATGCGTTTTACTCGGTGTTATAGCGCTTTCCCTAGAAGCCCCGTGAACGGTGAAACATTTTATCTTTGACCTGACCTGTGACGTCATCGGTGACCCCGAGGTCAATAAAATTTGGTTTCCCTCGACAAATTTGACAGGGCTATCGAACGCCGTTTGAATTTTCCGGATCCGTCCAGTAGTTTCGGAGATACGGGGGGGGGGGGCAAAAAATTGCCCCCCCCCCACCGCGCGGAAGGTGGCTGGTAGGCCCACCGCCTGCCGGGTTAAAACAATAATCGTTCAAACTGTGTTATGTTTCTTGAAATATTGGAATTTGGTTTGCATTTCGCTTTCAATTTTAGATATTGTAGGTAGGTGTATCGATTTAAAATTGTAAGCAAAAAGGACAAAAAGAAACATTGAACTGTGTGCACTTGGAAAGGCAACTGGCATTCTGATCACCGCCTAACGAGACAGTGAATCTCTAAGTTGCATTTGGAGTTAACCCTGAAATTTTTCAAACAAATGTTGGACGTATAGTGCAGCGGAAGGAATTCCAAGTCAAACTGAGACCGTTAGCCACTCCAGTCACGGCGTTTTTGCTAATGCTCTGTCCATGAAGTGCAATTGAAATTGACACCGAGTTGAACATAATCGCACTGTTCCATCGACTTTGCGCTGTAGGGCTGCATGGATAAGATCTTTGCTGACAAACCTCTTCACACGGCATTCCAGGAACTCGAAACCTATCTTCAAATCCGAATAGGTCAGATATCTTTCACTAGACAGCTGGCCGAGTGAGCGCGTCGGTGGCATTTTATAACGGTCAGCTCCACGTTGAAAATCCTCGACAGCTCCGGTCGGCTGAGCGGCCAATTTTAAATTGGCCGCCGGCCAGGCTCTCTGCGGCTCCGGCTGGCCGTGCCGAATGCGACACCAGCCGGCCTCGTCCAAGACTGGAGCATTGTTGGCTCGGAACGCGGCTGCTGCCGTCCAACTGCCACCCCGACCGGCGCCCACCCGCATATACTGCAGCCGGCACACAGTGCAGCCATTTGAAAAAGAGCCTCCCGCCGCCGCTAGGCAGTCGACGACTAAAAATATAAAGAATGTGGGAGAGAGTTAATGTTACCTACCAGCGCAAATGAATAGCATGGAACAGTCCTGCTTATGATAATGGGCTTCCGTTATGATTTTATAGCTTTGGCTGCTAAGCGCTATTAAAAAAGAGTTAAACTGCCATTCCAAGGCTAACATACATTTAAAGTGATTGACTTCTTTATATTCACTTTCTTTTTTAATATTCAAGGACAGGTTGTTGCTCTTACGATTCACAGTCCTAGTGAAAGGAAAATGAAATTGAACTTATAATCAGGTAGTTCTTCAACGATAAGTGGCAAATAATTAGGTAGGTGTTCGCCGCTAAATGATGTCTTTAAAATCAATTGCCAAGCACACGCACTGCAAAACATTAAGTTAGCAAAGGATTGGTGCATGCCATGAATTTGTTTCTCTTTGGTTTTAGTTTTAAAGTTTCGAATGATGCTTAGTGTCTATAAGCCCAGTTGAGTTCAGTAGTATAAAACTAATTTAGTTCAAATGGCAATGATGTTGTGGAAATAAAATAGAAATCTATAGCCTTAAGGTGTCAACTTACTGGTACAAGCATGGGGAGCTTACGCTCTGTCTGAGGTTGAATTTTGCTATGAGGAGCGTTTTACAAGATTTCATTCTTCAAAATACTAATTATGTGAGTTTTTGATAATATCAGACAATGTTGACGGAATGTATGTGACGCCAAAGTTTCAGTACAACTCAATAACTGTTGAGGTTTAAACTTTAATCCCCGGCACGGAGCCCTCCCATTCCCGCGCTGCCGACAGCGACGAACCGCCGCCCAGCACACGTATACGGCTTCATCCGGTTAGGGATTGCGGCCTACCTGGACCTCTTACTGACGTCCCGGGGCCGTCACCAGTTGGAAAATGTCGCAGTAATAGCATATATAAATTATCTAAATCAGTCATGTTTCCACCACAAAGGGATCCTCCGTTAGGCCTCGATTACCTACACACAGAAAAATATTAACACCGTTAGCGGTGTAATTGCACAGTACATATCTGAGCACTTGAGGAAAGTTAATTTAGTCCCTTCCCCGCTTAAATTACTCGCGCTTCTAAATGAACACCAGGAAGAAGGCAATAGAACACTGTTAGGAGGGTTGGGTGTTTTACTACATGTAGCAAAACACCCAACCCTCCTAACAGTGTTCTATTACCTTCTTCCTGGTGTTCATTTAGAAGCGCGAGTAATTTAAGCGGGGAAGGGACTAAATTAACTTTCCTCAAGTGCTCAGATATGTACTGTGCAATTACACCGCTAACGGTGTTAATATTTTTCTGTGTGTACGTTGATAAGTCGATAAGATTGGTCGATAGGTTAATTCCTGTTCGTACGAAGATCTTGCTGATGTGAGCAACTTTTGTTGGTTAGTGATACAGAATCCAGCTGAAAGTTGGCCTCCCGCTCGGCTGTCACTGACAGTCTACTGGCATGTGGTCATCGCATCGGGACACTCACGAAAAAGATGACGCAAAAGACAATCGCCCAGCTTATGCATTTTTCAACGCAATAAAAATGCCTCCGTCACTCCTCCAACACCTCCAGTGAGCCACTGGACCTGAGAAGATGCTCCTCACATGGTCTCATGAAAGACATGAAGACACCATCTTTACCCTTGCTGCGAGTTTGACTTTGATGTTACAATAGGCATCGTTGGTGTTGTTCTCAGCTACGCCACATAAGTAGTGGTTCAAAGTTTGCCGTGTTAAGACTTTAAGTTTGGTTTAAGACGCCAAATGTTCGGCCCGGTGAGGTTGAAGAAGTTCTCCAAAAGTGACTTTTGGCTCATCCCAGAGGGAACGTCAGGCGGTAAGTCCCGTTGGCATGCGAATCGATGTCTATATGGCCACCCTCTCCACCCATGGCCTTACTGTCGCGCCGGACAGCTTCACATAGCCACACGAGGGCAGCTGAAGGCCTCCTTTGAAGATGTGGTAAGCCATGCTGGTGCCGTCGCTGTACGGGCAATCGCCGTACCTTCTTCTGCAATCCAATGCGTCCATTTTTCTAGCGCAATTCTTTAATTTCACTCTGATGGGTTAACCAGCATTCAAAGAGTATTTATAAGTGCAGGAAACATGAAAAACGGCGCGGTTGATCATGATGCTCGTCACTGTCTTCCAAGATTATGGTAGGTTCTAATAAACCAAGCTTAACAAGCTTTCCGCCATTAACAAACAAAATTGTGTTCAATATTGCACTTCACAGATCAAGAACGCTCCAACTGGTTTGAAATGAAAGAGAAATGAATCTGTCAAATTTATCCCGAACACCCTGTATATCTCGATATTGAAGCTAAATGGACTTTATGAGTAAAAGAAAATGATTCGTGATCGGTCATTAGCAGTGCGCTGGGCAATGGGCACAACACTCGATATATAAGTAAAAGCCTGTATAACGGTAACGGTCAGCGTACCTGACCGATCCATCATCTTTTCAATGAGCCGTACCACCTTGTCAGCACGTTTCCCTGCCGTGTCTCATAACACATATCGCTCAGCCCCGCCCCACACGATGGCTTGTAACGCGTCGCCCCTAGGAGGAGGGGGTGGTTGTTCCGCTCGTACGGTCCCGTCACCGATACGACGGGCGAGCCGTTAACGTCGCAGCGGCGTACAAAACAGCGCTGCACCATGGGCGGTGGGGCCGCGTTCCGTCGCCGACACCACCGGCTGGCACGCCGGCGCGTCGTCCCATGCCACCGGGTCGCGTCACCGGGCCGCGCCCGGACCCTATCACGTTTCCTGGAGCCAAATGGTGAACGGGCCGGCCGCCGCCGCCGCCGCCGCTGCCGCCTCCGACAGCCCGCCGACGGCCGCCGCCGGCTGCCAGCTCGCGACGTGCCGGTCACGTGACCTGGCGCTGCTCCAGGCGGGCCGGTCAGGGCGCGCTGCGGCGTCGGCAGCGGCGGCAGCGGCAGTGGCTCGTCAGCTCCCGTGCCGCTCCGGTCCCGTCTTTCTCTGAAGGTACGTGTCGGCGCCGCTCCAGTGCCGTCTCGGAGCGAAGGCTGCGTGTCCAGTGTGGTCCAGAGGTCCGCGCCGCCGCCGCCGCCGCCGCCGCCGCCACCCCGTTTCGTTACCGTCCCGGAGAGCGGCAGAAGAGCTGTGACCGCGCCGGACCCGCCCGTGTGCCGTCAGCCAGGAGCCCGGCGCCCCGGCCTGCACCTTCGTCAGCTGTGTGGACCAGAGCATGTCATGTACCCCGTCAAACACACCTCCAGTGGCGCTTTACCCCTTGGTCTGCCGAAACGCTGAAACATAACAAAACTAAAGAAAAGTGCAGTGTCCAGCAACAGGCCCAGACGTGCCCGCTTCAACCTCGCCAAGTTTTCGGCTGCTTTGACTGTTATAAAAGCCAAGACATATTAACTGTGGCTCTACCAAAGAATTGCCCCAAGAAGCATGATCGTATGCCCCATGAACACGTCCCAGTTCTTGTTAAGATCAGAGAGAAACGATCTTCATTTATTTAACCGAATGCTGAACCTTATTTAGAACAGCTCAATTACCATAAGTTCTAACATGTTTTGAGGGGATGATGTTTCAATGACAGTGATTGTTTAGGTTATAGGTCAGGAAAGCTATGATGACAATCACTCATAAATCTCTTGAAAACGCACGTTTTTAATTTACTTTGTTTTATAAACAATAAGCACTCTTAAGACGCTTGTTGTTAATTTTAACAGGTTAATTGCTATCGTCTGAATATTTTTCCTTCGTAGTTTTACAAATTTTAGCAACGTTTGAGCATCATTTAGGTAGCGAACTCCACGCGGATGCGTTTGGTTTTACTGGTGGCAGAAGGTATGCTGTGCCGCACTACGCTACTGTTGTGCGGGACAGCCTACCTCTACGTGGGAGCGCGCGGGCGCGCGCGGGCCTCTACGGCCTTGATCGGATGAAACCTGTGATATTTCAATCGAAATTGTTTTGAATACTGTAAATACTTTTGTTTGGCGGCGCACCAAATTGGTATCGTGCCACCATCTAATTGCAGTGCAATCATTACCCTCTAAAATTATGTCGCTCTCGTTATGCTTTCATCACAGCACATTCTTTTCGCTTAATTAGAAATGTTTTGTTGCTTTGAAATCAAACCAAATTTATTATAAACTTGTATTCACCCCTACGCAGTGTGATGCACATGCAGATGCCAACGGTGCTCGTTTTCCGATGGGTCTCGACCATGTGCATTGCTCCGGACGTGGGGCAGTGCCGCCGCCCCGGCTCGTGCCTACGACAGAGGGGACCGGCGCCACCGCCGCCGCTGAGCCGCCGCGCTGCTATTGGCCGTTCGCCAGTGGTGACGCGTCATGCGGCCAAATATGGCGCTCCGGCGGCATCTAACGTTACCGGCGCGGCGACGCCGGCGCGCCGGCAGCTGGAGGCGGCGACCCGTGCGACGCTGTCGACACGGTCATTTGGCAAGGTGCCAGCTGACCTCTGTCGAGCCGGTGACACGGCGTGGTCACCCGCTAACAGCCCCCAGACAGCGCCCTCATGGGGTCGGCAGTGACCCCCAACGGCAAATATTTGGGGATGTGTCGGCGCAAGCAGGCCAGCTTCGAAATGAAGGCCATGTTTTGTGTTGGGGTGAAATTGTGTCAACATGGGTAGTTGGAAGCTCGACATCATATCGTCAAACGGTTGACAGATATACAAACTAGGCGACCTCGAACTTCGAAGATACTTTAAATGAGATTGTATTTTTGTATCGGAATGCAAAGCTTCTGTCTATTCCGGCAGTTTCAGCACACACAAAAAAAAAAGAAGTATTTTAGCAGAGCGGCTGACCAATGGTTATTGACCCACATCAAACATTGTTGAGCAAGGCCATGTGACCAATGGTGCACTGTAAGATAAAGCCAAGAAATTTGGCGAGTTAATTTGCACTCTCACGCCTGAGGACTGAGGTCATGACCCAGGGATTCCCACCCAAGGATACAGTACTATGATTTTTACTATTTTCGCTATCAAGGTGCGTAAAACCAATACATATAACTTCAGTGAGTAAGCTTCAGGAACCCAAAGTTGAAAATTATTTCAGTATTTCATCATGCAGTCATTGGTCTGAGATTGCAGGCGATGGGACATTGCCCTTCCGTTAAATTTCGAAATGCTACAACTGAGAGGCTGCGGTTCCTTTTGCCCGCATCTTAACATCTCTATCCGAAACAAGTCAGCTGCATAAGACCTTGCTGCGATGCAACCTCGTCAATGCTTGAGGTTTCGACAAACTCTGCCTAACAGTTTTTTGGGGGGAATTAAATAAAAGCACTGGTTTCCTGACATTTTTGTAATAAGAGCGACACTCATCTAACTATGGATATGTCCCATCTCTAACAGTGTGTCTCTGTTGCAGGTCCCGCTCTCCAGACTTCCAAAATGTCCGACGAGGAGGAGTACAGGTACGTTCACAGTCCGGAGATGAGGATAGATTACAGTGGATGTGTTCACTTTTATAGCTAAATAGGCAGCAATTCTTTGAACCGTCCGTATTGTGCATGAATCGCTGAGTGCAAGCTACTTTAGCTCATTTTGATTTGGGGCGGGGGGTGATAGTGGTAGTCATGAAACCAAAAATTGGAGCGATGGGTTTTTATATTAGGTATTTTGCTCTAAATGTGGCGATTTATTTGGCTTGTCAAATGCGGCATGGCTTTGAGGAGGTCACAGTTTTCAATTCAAAATCGTTTCTAGCAATTAATTATTTCACGCATTTAGTAAGAAAATTAACCTCACTCTCATGCTATCTAAAAGTAAATTCCGGATTCGAAATAAAACAAACTTTTTGAGAAGCTTTCGGCATTGCGCCATCATCAGCTCTCATCATTGAGAGCTGATGATGGCGCAATGCCGAAAGCTTCTAAAAAAGTTTGTTTTATTTCGAATCCGGAATTTACTTTTAGATAGAATGAGAGTGAGGTTAATTTTCTTACTATTTGTTACAATGTCTCTCAAGTTAGCGTTGAAACATAGGTATTCAAGACTATTTCACGCATTTCATCCAACAAGACTGATTTTCAAACGACATAACGACATAAAAAACATTTTTTTTAGCGGAGAAAAGTTCTTCGATATACCTGACTTCACCCGGAGATGTGAAAGCTCACTATGAGCAGAAATGTGCTGAAAATGTCCAATGCCGGGCACCTAGGTTTGGCTCGCTTTGGCTGCGCCCTGCTCTCCCACTAGTAGCGGTCCCAGTCTGGGTCTACCGGCCTGAGTCCGCCATTATACCTACCTCAGCCAATTCTATCGACATCATAATGGCCTTAACAGCAACAGCCTGTTTCGATCGACCTCAGCCAGTTTCTACCGGCCATATGCTGCTATTTTTAGTCGAGTGATGTGCCAGCCACCTAATCATATTCAGGAAGCGGAACCTTGCAGTCTGTGTATGCACGGCTCAGGATGCTTCTCATCCTCTTGGATCAAAGTCATTCATAATATTATTCTTGTGACTAAAATGAATGGCGTTGTCGATTTGGCTATCTTTGTTCCATACATTATGTGCAAGGCAGGGAAGCAGTTTGATTTTTGGTGGATATTTCGTTCCGCTGCACACCTGCGGGTGCTTCAACCATCAGATCTTTGAATGTGGCCCAGATCGTTTGCTTATATGGACGATGCATATTTCTGACCGACACTTATTCTTAAAGATTCTTTAGAATAATCGCCCCCACTGCTTGTTATTATAGTGAAAAGTGCGTTTATTTGTGTCGATTAAGGTCGTCAAAGCTATTCAGAAAAGCCTAAAAGCCACAAGACCAAAATTTCAGATGCAGTAGCGGCCCAAATGGTCGAAGGCTTGCTGGCAGCGGTCCCAAGAGGCGGAACCTTCTGCCAGTGTCTGCCTGTGTCGCGGACAGCTGGGTGATTATCCCGACCCAGTTATCAGTGCAGAGCGTGGGAGGAAGAGAGAGGAGGAGAGGAGACAACGTGTCCCGGTGCACGGGCCCGCCTCTGACCTTGGCTGGCGCGCCGGCCGGCCGCCTGAGCTCCCTGCGAGCAGCCGCGACGGCCGGGAATGCCCGGCGGAGCCACAGAAATCCGAGCGGCCGACCCCCGAAATAGCTGCGCCGACCTGGTGACGGGTGCCAGCGGCCGGCCGGTGCAGCACCTGTTCGGCCGGCCGCCCTCCGCGGGAGCAGGGGCGCCGCAACCGGGTCACCGGCGCAGCACTGACCTGAGAGAGGCTACCGCAACCTGAGAGAGGCTATCGCAAAACGAGAGGATTCATCACGACCTGAGAGAGGTCGTCATCGCGAACCGAGCCGGGCGACAGCGACCCGAGCGGAGTCACAGCCGCGAGTGATGACCATTCGAGCCAGGTCACTGTGACAAAAGCGATGGTCACCGCGGACGGGGTAGCGTCGCAGCGGCGATTGCCACCAGGCTGGCAGTGTGGAGAGGCAAAGTGCTACTATATGCATAGCAATAGACTGGAGAAATTTCGAATGACAGCCGAAGATGTTATTTATTCAGAACAGGCGGTAACTCAGATGGAGCTGATTCGACGGGGTGAGGCGAGTCTTTCGAGTGCTCTTACGATACTGAAGAAAGGAATGCGTTGGTCTGTACCTCTTATAGCTCTAAAACCTTAGCGTGCGAAGCTCCCGAGCTCAAAGGGCCTTCGACCCATACCTTGAACGGAGCCTTCGAGAAGGGAGGAAAGGCACAGCAGTGAATCCCAGAATGAACGAATCACGCAAAAGCAGATAGGAAGAGAAAGAAAGAAGAAGGGAAAGGGAAAGAGAAATGTAGGGGGAGCAGCAGGCCGCTGCTTCACTATTCCAGTGATAGCGGAATATGCCAATTTTCATGAGTGGCAGAAACTGCACCCACAAACAACGGAAAATAAAAACATGCTACTTTGTCCGTTTACGTTTATCATATCCTAACGATTCTGTTCGGCCTGCCTGATCTACTTATTAAATTCAGTTTCATTGATATTTATTTTACCTAGAGGCATTGTGGTTAGAATCACAGAACACAAATCCCTTACCCTCTTATAGTGCACCCTGTACGTAGTAGAGGACCTGGTTTCGGCGCAGCGTGGCCGCACTGCGGGCTGAGCTCCCATCTGTCTGTGACCAGCGGCTGTGTGGGCGGGGCGGGGTCGGTGGCTGTCGGTACAGTCGGTGACCGGGACTGTCTGTTTCTGGCAGTTCCGAGGAGGAGATGGATGAGGTAGGCGGTCGCTGCTGGCCCACTGGTGACAGTTTGTACCGCATGTCCCCGCTCTGCCCCTCCCTCCCCCCCCCCCCCAACTGTCATCAACGACCCTCGACGTCGCCAGCTTACATCGGGCCCTCGTGCAATGCGCTTTGTGTTTGGTATAGTGTTTGGTTTCGTTTTGCCGTCTAACACATCCTGCTGAAATTGGCCGTGTTGTAAGTTTTCGTGCGCAAAATTCCATTTTGCAATTGGTTGGTGGATAACTCATGAATAGACATAAACAGACACATACATTTCTTGTTATTGCTTTTACTTTTACTTGAACATGAGACCATTCAAACCCAACCCTTTTTTGTTTTTATTTAATTAATTCATTTTTATATTTGCTTTGGCATCATTAAATACTGAGATCAAAGACCTGTACACCGTACACACAGTACACACATGGCATAATCTTACTTCTTCCAACACACAGTAACAACACAAACAATTCGCTAAACTCCATCCCATTTGTACATAAATACACCCCTTTAATGCTACATTTATTTGTTTGCTATTGATAACCGCTCAAAATATATTTCTTAATACAGGCGGTGTGCAGACAATCCGTTTAATTGTGTGCAGGCGTGGTTGTCAGTTGCGTTTATATAACCAATAACTGAGTCGCCACATAACTCCGCGAATATCGCGAGGCGCCGTTGTGAGCATGTGTCAGACGTTCTAACACCGCTGTTTTCGTTCCAGCTCGGATGATGAGGAGTCTGGGGTATGATTATATGATATATTTACCCACCTGCACGCTGACATACCTCTCATAGAATATAGCTGATAGATAGAATGTCACTATGTGCATTGCCATGTTCCCCTACCTAAGCTGATTCCCCGATATAGCGTGCGCAAGTCGTTTAGATCAAGTAATATTGCTGTGCTACATCAGAATAGCCTTCTTAGAGTCCACATTCTTGTGCTGCGTTGGTAATGGTTTAAAGTATCTGATTGGCTCTGCATCAACTTCTGGGACATTGTAATCTCATCTTATCCCGTGTAGTATCAAATACCATCATATCACCTTACGAAGGACCGGAACCTGTATGTGGTCATTTTCCACCGAAGGTCATTAGGTGTTTGTGTAGCGCCGCCTTTTTCTAGCCGTGGTACCGCCGTCAGTAGAGGGTAAGTGCGCCGTAGTGTGGTGGGTGAGATGGACCGCTGCTGACCTCCACCCGTGCCGTCTGCTCCCGTGATTTCAGGCGCAGAGGGCCGCCGAGGCACGTAGGCGTTTACAGGCAGTAAGTGTGGCTTGCAGTGACTAACACATACCTGGACCTTGCGGGATAATTCAGAGAAAAATCGGATATATTTGCTGATATTTATAAACCAGTTGCCAGAAGGGTAAAAAGATAATTTTTAAGAATGATAGCTAAAAGTCATTTTACAGTAATCGGAGTCTTTCTGTGAACTAATGATAACTGTAATCGTTTTGCCCATGCTACCCACATTTAGTAAGCAATATGCAACTATCAAATTCAAAATGAAGGTGGATAGGATAATTTTCATCCATAGCCGTATGCATATCTTTTACTATAAGAAATATATTACCATGTAAACTCCCAAGCCCATATCACCAATTAAGTGCGAGTAACATCGTTGTACTCTTCGTAAAGTTATCCACAGCCTCGATTATTCAAAAGAAATGGTATCCATAAGGTCCCAGTTCAGGTATGGTGAATGCCCCTTTAGTTTTTAGAATGTAGATCATGTAGCCTAGCAGCCTAGATGTATATTCCCTTGATTATTTTTCCCCTTAGTGTCGCTGACGTAGTATTACCTGTTGAACATCGTTGCGTTGTTCACGACGTAGATGTAGTGCAGCTGTGTCAGTGTTTTTTTTAACCCTCTCCCACGCTTTATACTGCTGTAAATGAAACGCTGCTCTGTCGTCTAGCACATGCCAGTTGACTTCGCACTGTGTTCTGAATAAGACGTAGTCAATGCTTAGCTGTGGGGAGTCGATTGCCTCTGCCTTCCCGGTATTGCTGAGTGCTGGTGATCGTAGTTCGTAGTTTTCGTGCCATATCTTTGTGTTTAGTGTAATTTGAGGTCTGGCTTGTGCAGTAAGGCAACGGCCATCTGTCAGAACTGTTCCCTTTGAGCGAATCCAGCTCAATTTACTGTCCAATGCACGATTAGTACCACCCACCCCAAGCATGCTATCAGAGTACATATGTTAGTTGTTGATGCTCTGTACAAACTAACATCGTCCTCTCATTTGGACGTCTGTCGCATAAGAAGCAATGCTCTTCAGAGCCAAGTGACATTGAGTTGTCTCTGTCTAAGCATAAGTTCATCATTATATATTTACTGGTCGTTTGCAGTCCGTTTTAAAATTAGATCTTTGTCGTGCAATCCCGACTGCTCACTAACTTTTTCTACAGACGGATCTCTCTCTTTTCTTTCCTTTTATCGCGTATTTTCTGCATTGTTAGGTGATTTGCTATGAAATAGGTATGCTCAATCGCCTATACATGACCAAGCCAGTGTCATTTTCATAACATCTCGCTGCTCGTGGGGTCCATAGGAGGAGAAGAAGAAGAGGGCCGAGGTCGACCGAAAGAAGGCTGAGGTCCGAAAGCGCCTCGAGGAGACCTCTCTCGCCAAGAAGGCCAAGAAGGGTTTCATGACCCCAGAGAGGAAGAAGAAACTCAGGGTAAGAAAGAAAACTTGAATTGCAATCAGATGACTTAATGATAATGAAAGTGAGTTAAAATTTTGATTTTGATTGCTTTCTAGGCTCATACCATAAGCCGATGTCAATAACACAATTGTATCGTAAAGTATCGACGCTAATACAAAATATCCATTACATGAAGATAATATTGATGAGGTGTGACGGTTGAACAATGATAATGATCGATCACCTAGTGGCAGTCATCTTAGCCCGAATGCATCTTTGCGTTGTGCAGTTACTGCTGAGAAAGAAGGCCGCTGAGGAGCTGAAGAAGGAACAGGAGAGGAAAGCAGAGGAAAGGAGGAGGATCATCTCCCAGAGGTGTGGTCAGAAGAAAAACACAGACGGCGCCAATGAAGGTAAGAGAGAAGACAGACACGGCAACGGATAAATGACGAAATTTATGTGGAAATGAGAGAATCTGGCGTATTACTTGTTGTGTAACTGTAGCCTGCTGGTTTTCATCGTTGAATTTTTTTTTTTCGCTATTTCTATTCTAAGATTTAAGCAGGTGATTTATCTAATTATTGTGATAGGCAGGTAGATAACAAAAAAATGTCCTTTAAAGTTGTAATTCATTCTTAATGACGAATTTCACACCATCGTCTAACATATAACAACAACAACAAATGTATGCATTTGTTGTTATTTGTTGCATATTTGTTGTATGCATTTGTTATATTTGCAGTTGTTATTTCACTTTTGCTAGATCTTGGGAGTTGAAGTTAAAGGGACTCTCACCTTTAACATGGGGTTTGAGTTGAGATAGCCAAGTTTGCGGCGAGGTTCAGAAACCACTATCTATCTAGGTTGCAACCCCCGCGGCCTTTTGGTGTTGAAGAAATTCGTTCCCTTCATTTGAAAATGGGCCTTGTACAAGGCCCTATCTTCAACATGGAGCGACCGTTAGTGTGACGTCACCTCATTTAGTCATTCTGAATTAAATGGGTTTGTTCGTTGAAAAATCGCTTAAAACTTGGTCTGAACTTTGTTGTGGTGCCTACAGAGTAAAAAGAATCAGCTTTATGACAGTAATGTGGCCTGGGGAAGGAGGTAATTTTGGGCTGTGACGTCACATATTTGAAAGTTTGTGTTTGGAATATGGGAAGCCTAAGATGTTTAATGAAAAATAAATGCCAGAACCGTGTTCCTGGTCATCCAATCTATAAAGTCGGGCACAATTTAACTGGTTTTAACAACATTTTAGAAGGTGGGATAGTCCCTTTAAAATATCGAGTCTTCTCACGTTTAAACAAATCGAGAATACGTTCGGTAAAAATGGTATATCACACGATATGTTTATTCTAATGCTTTTTGGTGGTGTAATCGGAATTTCATGTATATGATGATAAATAGTAAATACTGTTGAAAGTGTAAACCCATCTCCTACCCTTTGTATTTAGCTCAGAATGTAGCGTACCTTAATGGTATGCTCGTAATAATAACAGTCTTGTCGCACCCTGAGAGTAGGTAGTTCTTTAATTTTGCACGGCAAATAGGTCTTTTTATGAACTTCCACTTGTTTTCACCTTTGCCTTGTATCTGCCTATTATCCCCGTCAGATATCGATTGCATCATCGTTGATGGTTATTCGCTGGCTAAAAGTACTGGTTCACCATTTTTCTCGCTGAGAAATGACCCTTCGTCTGCCATTAAAGTGCGCATCCTTTTACAAGTAGCACGTGCATGTGTGCTGTTTCTAGCCGACCTCGTGCAGATTTGCCAGGCGTACCAGCAGAAAATCGAGGAGCTCGAGGCCTCCAAGTGGGACCTTGAGCAGGAGGTGGAAGTCAAGGACGCTCAGGTCTGTGACCCTAACCCTCCCCCACCACTGCTGTCTCTAATCGACCCACCCTCCATTCTGCTCTTACTTCTTTTTCCAGATAATCGACGATTCTTCAGCGCTTACTATAGGGGATGTGATAGGTTAGGACTATTCGTCGCGGGATAATCATGTAACAGACTTGTCCCCTTCTTCCTTATAGCCGAGCTGCAGACGATTTGTAGAGAATATCACGAGCACATTGCCAGGCTGGAAGCCGACAAATATGATGTCGATTGGGGTGTTAAAATCAGAGACTATCAGGTAACTTTTTCCATAGCGCAGACGGCCTTGGTAGCTTTGAGTAGCTGATTGAGCAGTAGCACCTATGAGTTTCGAGCTACTGGTTGTGAGATCTGAGCATCGCCTACCCTATAGATATGATCCGTCTGTGGTAAATGACCTATTTAGCAGGTCTCATTTGATCCAGGAAGAGCATGTCCAATCCCCAGCTTCGTATTTACTCCCCAATTAAAGGTCATGCTTGGTTGTAGGTATTCCGATATTTATTTCTAAACTTTTCAAAAATGTCAGGCCATTGAATTGATACAATGAAGTGTGAGCAAAATTCGTTTATGAATGGGCGGCCCAGCTGGGTTATTAGTTTGCACCTTGTAGCCTAGCTAAGCACGCGCATCTAAACACGTTTCAAAATGACTATTCCGTTTAATTGCACACCGTAGAATGGATCAATTTGATACGGATAGTAGTTGATTGTCGGCAGCTAGAATCATTCAAACTGTTAGAGACACTGTTTGAGTGTCTTTTGACTCATATAAACGTTTGGATTCAGCTTGCGTGAAAACGATTGTGGAACAATATATTATCCAACCTTAAGTTGTTTTGAATGCGTAGTGTATTTAGCTGAACATTGTCATCACACTGCATGAATTCCAACGTACCTTCCTATCTAACTGTATCCGTTTTAACAACCACATACGATACGTTTTTAGTCTCGCCTCCCAGTGGATGGTGTGTGCAAACAAGAAATGTCCCATTTCTTACACTGTAAGACTTTTTGCAAACATTCTTAATAGCCTACTCTCGATTTCGTCATAGCCGATATGATGTTCTAGCCAGAACTCTAATTATTGGCGCAATCTTCATAAACATCAAACTTAAATATGCAGATTTGTGGCTCCTTTCTAATGATCCGCTAACGTAGCTCTAGATCACTTAACGTTTCAAGATCATTATAAATTGGTGGCGTTTAATACTGCCTTCCGTTGATCATGCTCATACTCGTACAGTTGACCGTATTCATGCCATTTTCAGATCAACGAGCTTAACATCTCGGTGAATGACCTCCGCGGAAAATTGTAAGTCTCACCAAATTTGCTTGCAAATTTTAGCTTGTGTAGTACCTAGATTGTAAATTAGTAAAGAGTAATTTTTACTCACCAAATCGGCAGAGTTGTGAATGTTAATCCATGACTTTGACACCAAGCATAAAAGCGATGTCATGAAACTTCTGTTTGACCGTGTATGCCTTCGATATTTTAGGCTCAATTTATCCGTATTGAGTAGAGACTAGAGATCCTAAGTCTGGCAAGCAGAGACAAATAGCCATTCTGACTCAGTAGGTTCCAAATGTAACAAGCACATCTTTCTGACATTGCTCCCTCCTCCAGCATCAAGCCAACCCTCAAGAAGATCTCCAAATACGAGAACAAGTTCGCCAAGCTCCAGAAGAAGGCGGCTGAGTTCAACTTCCGGAACCAGCTCAAGCAGGTCAAGAAGAAGGAGTTCACCCTTGACGACGAGGACAAGGACGTGAGTATAGATCCGGCGCCCGGCCCCCTCTGGACCACCGCCGTGAGGGCCGGTCCCACAGCTGCAGTGTGTTTGTCTGTCTGGGTGCGTTCCGGGGTGTGTCTGTGAGCGTCTGTGTAAACGTATGAGTGGTGAGTGCTCACGCCTGGACCCAAAGCGCTTCGTGTGCTGCAGCAATTTGCTCCCAAATAGGATGTTCTTAGCTTTTGAGGTAAGTTTTAACCAGTGGCAAAGGGAGACATTTTTGGCGAGTGAGTCATCAAAATTATCATCGGTGCGTAGCAACTATGTATTTTAGTATTGCACAGAATAAGCATGTTACATTCCGTTAATTGTTGTATTCATAGTGAATGTATTATGTACGTAGTTAATGATGTAAGGAGAATTAAGTATCACTTTGCATCAGAATTGTGAGATAGCAGATTCGAGTTATCGTGTTCAGTAGCCGTATCGTTGTTTGAACAGTAGTATGTGTAGTTTCAGTGTGATTTGAAATGCAGCCGTAGTCAAAGGGTTGGCCAGAGCCGGCCTTCGAGGCTACTAGTGCGATGCCCCTGGTCACGTCTGTGGTGATAAAGTCGCTAGGGGTGTGACGCTTGCTTGGCTGCGTGCTGGCCGCCGTGCCTCTGGCGCTGGGCCCGACCTGAGCCGGCCAGGAATAGCCTGCGGCGGCGGCGGGTCGGGCCGGCCGCCAGCGGGCTGCGCCGCCGCCCCGGCTGACGCACCGCCCGCCCGGCGCCCCTCCCCGTCTCTCTTCCAGAACAAGGGCAAAGAGAAGGCCGAGTGGCAGAAGAAGGCGTAATGTGTGTGTCTGCCTCTGTCTGTGTCCCACTCGCCCGGCCGGGGTCGTTCTCGGGGCTGCCATTGTGATTTGTTCGCGCGCCTGGTGAGCGGAGGGCGTCTCGCGGTGCTCCCGGTCGGCGGTCGGAGCCACGCCCCGCTCCGCGGCCCCGCGCGCCCGGCGGCCGCCGGCCCGACCGCCGCACAGTGTGGCCGAACACCAGTTTAGCGCGAATTTAATCCCAGCGCCGCTCGGATCCACTGAAAATGGTTCTCTGGTTCCAAAACTGACACTTACCCCTCGCCGGACTTATTGGTTTTCAAAATACGCGCCGGCCGAAGGGGGGGGGGGGTTGGTACGACCCCCGTCGCTGTTTCGCCCATGATGGAGCTAGAGCCCCGCGGGAAAAAACGAGCGTGTGCGCCGTTACGAGACGCAGCGACTGGTATCCGAATTTAAGGTCTCAGGCCAACCTGTGACCTCTGAGGTCAAGTCAAGTGACCCAGGCGCGGATTCATTTTTTATTGATAACTTCGCGAAAAAATGCCGCAGACCCGCAATTTTGGTATCATCATGTTCGCCTCACTCAGGCGCGTCGAATGGTATACTTTTTGTTCGGCTGAAGTTAACTTAAGGTGTTGACCGTGGGTCAAGGTCAGGTCGGAGTCCTCCAGGTCACGAAGTTGGTTGAAGGAGGTCATGTTGCATATCATTCGATTCGGCAAGTCTTCCTGAGTCCATTGGTGGCTTTCTCGACTCGCTAGCTCAATTTAATCGGGAGTTATTGACGAAAAACTCTTATTACCCTAGTGACGTCATAAATGACGTCACGTAAGACCAACAATGCATAAGTGAAGCATCGGACCTTGCAAGGAGCGCATGAAATCACGATTTCGTGTGCTTGAGATAGTTTATTAGGCTGGAGCCTGTCCGACCGCGCCGCCCCCGACCTTGGTCAGGTCACATAGGGCGGCCGACTAGACATGTTCAAAGCTGAGTTGACGGCAAATAGGCAAAAACTGGCAGCTGAAACTTGCTCGCTTATGTTCAGAAAGGTGCGGAGAGTTCAGCCATGCCCTATTCGTCATATCCATTTTTATCCATTTTGACATTTTCCAACTTCTTTGTTAAATACTATCGTGAGAACGATACACATGCAGGGCTCTTGTTCTAACTCATTAAACTAAAAAACCATTCATTGAAAAGCTACCATGATAGCAGAAACAGCTTTATCATGAATTGTGCTATCCGATGATATGCTATTTTCTCATATATCTTCTCGAAACTTCCGTAAAATTTACGTTGAAAACTGGACATATTTATCAGTACCATAGCCCGATTTTAGGAACCGGAGCGTGGGTCTACTTTCGGCAGGGATATAAGTCCTCAAATGGTAAAGTGGCTTAAAAATAAGGTTCTATCCGATAACTTCAGACAATTTCCTACCCACTGATAGGTATAAATAACAGCTTATCGAAAGTCGGGTTTTTGATTAAATTCGCGCTAATCTGGTATTCGGCAAGACCGTGCGCCGACCGGAGCGGGCGTCCCCGGCTGACCGCAGCGGGCAGGGGCCGCCGCCAGCGAGCCACCGCGGCCCGTCTGCCCCGCGCTCCTCTCATGTATATCAGTCACTGTTACACCATTCTGGCACGTTTCCGTACCGGAAGCGCAGCGAAACCGCGCTCGGAAATAAACGAAAAGTAACATCACACGCCGCGTAGTTTGTCCCAGCGGATAGAGTTCCACATGAGCCGTAGAGGCGAGCCATGACTGACTGAGGATATTGGCTGCCACAGGGAGGTAAGATCATAGCGCGTATTAAACTTTATCCGCATGACTGCCTCTTTGGCAGGCCCGATCTACGCCATTCCAATGTATCGGCGCGCGCACATCCAGTGGGACAATCTCATCGTAACTCTTGTGTCGTCCGTCCTCTCTGTTTCTTTACTTTTTTCCTCTCCAAGCAAAGGTGTCACATTGTGTCGCCGACAGTCTGCTCCTTTTGTGACGGATATGTACCGACTGATTGACTGTGACTGAGCTCCGTGCCTAGATTTGACTAGGATGTGACCGGCTCTTTCTCCACATTTGCTCTCCTTGCTTGGCCTCTGAACCCCGCTTTTCATCGCAGCGCTGCAGAGTAACCGTCTTATTCACAGGCACGGCTGGAGGAAAGGTGGGATGACCTGGCACTGCAAACTGCATGTGTTCATCTTTTCGCCTTTTGTTTCTTTTACGTAGATACTAAGCTGCCGCTACAATGCGAAATCATTGTTTCACATAAGGAACAGGAAAAACAGGGCTCCATACAGTCCCATTCAGGTTTCGCAGCAGAAACATCCACCGTTAATGTAAAGGACAACTTCTTGCTTAAAGCGATTGTTTTGCTGTTTAATGTGCTATCCTCAATTTAGGTCTTTATCATAGATGGATAATGTAGCATACCTGCCGTTCAATACCAAAATCCAGCATGTTCAGTTTTAGTGTGGTTGCTAAACAAAAATGCAAAGCCATATTAAACACGATCTCAATCATTCATCGCTTTCTTACTGCTGTGTGCGTCTCGGCTGACATTTTTTGTTCAAATCTCTGACGGACCGCTGTGTTTTCAGTCTGGCAAGCCGGCGTGGGCACCAAAGCACGATGAGAAGAAGGTAGAGACAGCGGCAACCTAGGGCGGCCCGGTGGCCTCTCTCCCCCTGTGAAATCGACTGGTGTCCTGTGTAGATAGTCTGACGCTGGCAGCGCAGCGCATGTCACACTGTCCTGCATCCAACGCTGTTTTCCTGAGTGTTCGGTCATTTATTCTGCATCCACTTAGGACGGTGTAACGCCCTTTCATAGAAACAATCTGGCCATGCCCTTCAAATGCTGTTTGAGGTGGCAGTAGATCCGAACGCTGATGATGGTAGGCTCAAGCGTTTGATTGCACCTCAGTAGAAAGTCATCTAGGGGCTGTGGGAGTTGTGAAAATGGGGGGTGATTAGATGTTTGTTCTGATGTCCGCAGTCTGTCCGGTTGGCCTGTAAAGTTATACATGGACAACTATTGACCATTGGTCTATTTAGTGGCGTGAAGTGTCACTGTGAGATTTAGCGTGCACCATAGGGTGAAATCCTTAACCCGGCCATGACTTAGTTATAGCACTTAGCAGTAGTAATAGTCACTCCTAGCTTGATCGACCCAGGCTCTAGACACATTAGTGGTGAGTATCCACTTTATTTGTTAGTGTAGTACTCGTATATTTAACATTCGTTTTGTATCCGATCATTCCCTACATTGTTTCACCTCAAAAGACTCCAGTGACTAAGTTCGGTCAAACCTCACCTTTACTACCAAATGTGTAGCCCCAAGCTTTTGATATAATACTGTGCTTTGATTTCAAATGCTGCTGTTTTGTATGGCCCTTTACATTCTCTGGCGCAGTGAAGCGGGGCATTCCACGTCAAATCAAACACCGAAATCCGTCGTCCCCTTCGATTTTTCTGAAAATTTGTAGGCAGACTGGGCATGGCTCAAAACTGAGTTACGTATAATATTTTCGAAATTTGATAACGTATCGCTGAGATATAGGTCATCGAATATAGCGAAAAATGCCACACATCAATTTTTTAAATGGCTATAACTCTGGTTCCTTTTCTGGTATCAAAATGATATTAACAGGGTCTTATAGGCAATTGATAAGGCTTTGGTTTTTAATTATAAAATTAAATTGAAGTGACCTTGAAATGCATTTGACCTTGAATTAAAACAGGAAAATTTAAATAGCAAAAAACACGTCACCTTCGATTTGGGTAATTTTTACATATTATGTCCGTCACAATGTTCCTAACCATCTGTGAAAAAATTGGAGTGGGCCATTCATAACTTTCGCGGCAAACGCCGTTTTCATGCATCAACATCACGCAACCGCGCGTGACCTTGAAAGACAGAGTCAAGACATGCTTGCTTGTGTACACTTTCTGAAATGAATGATTGCTGATTAGTGATATCCCAAACTCTGCGAGAATGGAAATGCATAGTCATCGTAGTCAAGCATTCACGTTCCATAGTAAAAGTGTCTCAGGCAAACGGTATTTTGCGGTGAATTTTGAGCTGTGTGGAAATGCATCATGAAGTAAATTCAACGAAAACATTATCACGCAACGATATCTTCACGTCTTTTGATCTTCACTATACGAAAGAACATACATTTTTTAGTAGGTATGTATGGGGAATTTCTACTTAATCCAATAATAAATATGGCAGTTAGAGGCCTGCTAAGAGTAACATGTCGCCGGCTGAGGCGGGCTCGGCCGATGCGGGAAACGCAGCAATCACAATTTTGTGTTTACACGTTCATATTTCAATTGTTTACCAACCGATTTTCAAAATTCTTTCACCATAAGATTGCCTGTACATTTTTTAGTCTTCTCACAAAATTTGACGCGAATCGAATGTAATCAGCGGTAGGGAGCGCGATGTAAAGACGGAACCGTTCCGTTCCGTCCCAGCACAGTCTACAATTCAGGCGGCGCGTAGCGGTCGGCGCCGGCTGCCGAGTCGCCGCGTCGCTGCGGCGACAGGATGTTCACTTTACACCGCTATTACTAGAACAGTTGTGAACCGATTTTCTTATTGCTTGCACGATGAGATGTCCAATTCAATTTTTGACAGGAAGCCATAATTAATTTCGCATTAATCTTATGAGATATTGGCGAAAAACAGGAGGGGTGGGCGAAATTCGCTCTTCCCCCTCCACTGCGCGTGCTAGCATACGTTTGCATTTGTGCAGTTTCCTTCAAAACTTATGAATGGCCCACTCTAATTTTTTTCACAGGTTGTTAAGAATATAGTAGGCAATAAAATATATGAAAATGAGCCAAATCGAAGGTGACGTGTTTTTTGCTATTTCAATATTTGTGCTTAAGAACAGAGTTAAGCAAATTTCAAGGTCATATATTTAAGTAGGTGCAATTCTAAACAAATGCTTAAGAAATTACCTAAGCAGTAAGGTTTATTTCATTCAAATCAAATAAGTACAACCAAAGTTATGGTCGTTCAAAAATATAAAGATGCAACATTTTGTAAAAATTTGATGCCCTTTATTTAGAAGACCTGTGGTCAGAATGTGCAAAAAACATCAATGTTATGTCCGGGGCCACACAGGAACTCGCTCACAAATTTATAATGAAATCGCTGATGGTAAGGTGCAAAACAGCCGATTTTTGTTCGATTTGACGTGGAATGCCCCAAGCACCAGCCTGTTTTGACTTCTTACTTTTCCCTTTCTTACATTCATGTTTTGTGACACATATTTTAAGGTGATGCTTTGCATTTTTACCATAACGTCTTTGTTCCATCTCAATACTTTGAACTGAATTACATGATTGTTTCTCCGTTAGCTGATAGTACCCTTTTGCGAGCTTGATGATGCAGTAATGGTGCATTCAGATTAGAGCATATATCGCCTTTGATCTCGGAACGCTCGGTCGTGTTCCCGAATATCTGCCATGCATTGGCACCGGTGGCTAATATCTACAGTAACTTTTGTATGACATCTGCCACCGACCTCTGACTTGTCTCTGTGACCTACCGCTGACCTCTGCCCCACCGCTGTGCCACAGCCGGCCTCTGAGAAGGGCGAGGATGGCGAGGCGACCGACGACGCCCCTCCCGAAGGTCAGTGAGTCAGCCCCGTCCCCGTCGACACCACACCTGAAGCGCAGACGTGACGACTCGGACAGCGTTTAGCCCTGCTCGGTCCTAGAAAGTGGGCCTGCTTTAGGACGACCAATCAAGCTGCACGTTTTGAACTGCAATTATAACTTAATTCTGCTTAACTCGAGATAATTACGATTGGGACTCTTGTGATAATCGCTCAGGGTACAACTCCATTGACGCATAGACGAATATGTTTCGGCCTGCAATCGACAGTCAGGCGATGTCTAGCCACGCTGCTAGCATATTAAAAGTGCATTGCTGATTATCTGTCACTGTGACGTCCGTTTTCACGTACCATTGGTGTCTGTGTCACCTCAGCCATCAACCTTATCAGTCTCGATAGTGTGTAACCGCCCCTGACCTCTATATTGACCGGCAGACCCGGGTGAGGAGGCGCCCCCCGCCAGTGAGGAGGCGCCCGCGGCCAGTGAGGACGCGCCCCCGGAGGAGGTGACCGTCGAGTGACGCTGCCGCTGCCGCCCACCCCGCTGCTCCGCTGTCCGCCCGCCTGTCCGTCTGCCGCCGCGAGCGCCGCGCCTCTCGCTCGCACGGTGCCGGGCCGCCGCAGCCGGGCACCGCGGCTCCGGCGGCCCGGCCGGCCGGCGCCGGCGCGCGCGCGGCCACTCCAATTGTCACACATTTGTCGTCTGTGGGTACGTTTTCCAAGCGTGCGAGACGCTTGGCCACAGAGGTAGCGGCCGCTTCGCTTCGCTACGCTTCGTGAATAGTGGCGGTGCTTTATTTTGCCCGAAAGGCAAAGACAATAAAAGGAATCCTGTTTATAGACTGGCGTTTCATTGGTGATCGGGGGATAGTGTTTGGGTAAAAGAGTTTTGACGAGTTAAGTCTGTTCGTAAGCCCCCAAGAATTCGATCTGGGTACATGTGGCCGATATTTTGAGTTTTTCCCAAGGTATCTGATACATTTGAAAGTTGCAAGCCCGGTGGACTTCCGACCGAAAGTAAGAACATTGGGGATATTTGAGATTGGACTGAAAAGCATGCGAGCCTGTTGTTACATTTGCCTTGGGAAGTTGTGATTCGGAAGAGATCTCGTTCTGTCTCAAACCCCATTTCGTAAGTACCGCCGATTTATTGCTCGCAACTTACGTCTAAAAACATTCACCATGCACCAATGTGGTAATCTGGCATTATTATCATTATTTCACTCATTCCGCTCCCGTACAATCAAGGAAGCTCACCTTTCATCGTTACCAGCCACTCTATCTTCGCTTTCTCACAATCATGGAAGCTCAAATTTTGCTACCACTATCATTTTTATCACTTATGGATTAGGTAAATTACGAATTCACGCGACTGTTAACCAAGCAGCATCGCGGTAATCGTAAGTCTCACGCGCATTGTAGGTAACATTACATAGAACTGTAACATCACAAAAGCACTGGTCTTCGACATTATATCTCAAACAAAACAGCCTGTAAGGCACCGACTTCCAGCTAACTAAATACCTATATCGCTGTTCATTACCTTGCTTGTCGCAATACAAGACAGCGTAACGCTTCGAGCATCGTAACTCGCACAAATGAGCGTCTGCACTTCGCGCGTTCGCTCCTACACCCTAACACACACAAGCACAGCGATTTGCACAGTTCCTGAGCAGTTCAAGCCCATAAAAAACATACGTCGGGTGTAAATCCATCACCGGTCTGCCTGCTACCTCTCGGCAGTCATTCTCTATCGCTGCTAAAGACGAAGCAGAGTGGAATTCGGTTATGCAGCATGTCAATGAGCAGCGCTGGTGTGCCTGCAGACGAAGATACGCGAGCTCAGGGCGGAAGATTCTCAACATTGGTCCATCATTTCATCGATTCAAATGAAGACGGTATTCAACGGCTAACGCACATTGCTCTTGCTCGCTCGCACAGTTCGGTAATATTGCCTGCATCAAGCAGATAACAATCAGTCCAAAAACAGCCATTCGTCTGACCGTAAGACACCAGTGTCAGGTGAACTTGCGTCATCGAGCTTATAGGCGCCTTGTGAATGCATGGTTCACTGAGCTTACCGCAACAAATCGAAGTCCGTCATTACTACATATATTATGGTCATGGACACGGCTTGTCAGATGACATTTCATAACTCGTACGCTACAAAACACACGCAATAACACAATATTTATCAGTTCTTGTAATGCATCGCTTGTCTTTCTCGGGTAGTTTTATTCTTTTTCTTGGTCTGAGCGGCAGGATCCTTAGCGTGCTGTTCACGGAGCGATCGTATTGTTACACGATAAAAATATGTTCTCAGTCACCGTTTAAACGGTCAAAGGCATACCCTTAGCTCCTCAGCTCACCGATAGTCACTACAGTCTCTCCCAACAGTTCAGCGCTGTCATATTCTGGAATGGTAGAGGATCAAGAGGAATGTGACCATCACTCTATAACTATTGATGACGCTGCTTCGTTGGCATCAACGCTTATCTTGGTCTCTCTCGGTACTAGATTTGCTCTGGCACAGCTGATCCAGAATCTGTCGACATCGAGAAGAGTTTTTCTTCATCCGCGCTGCAGAGGGCGACACTCTCCTTTCCCCCTCTCTCCCTCTCTCTATCCTCTCCCTCCTCCCTCTCACAGCTGCGAGGTGCGCCGTGTGTGCTCGTAACCATCATTGTCACACCCACTCTCCTCTGATTCGGTGACGGTTCTCAGTCGACTCGGGTCCAGCGGCACGGCGGGGTCGGAGATGGAGGCCAGCCGGGGCGCCGGGTCCACGCTGCTGGATCTCCGCTGCGCGTCCTGAGGAAGGTGCGCGTTGGGTCACCGTCCAATGAAGTAGACCATAGGGTGGTTACCGGTACAACTAAAAAAAGCTGAGCACATCTGATGGCGGTATTAGACGTAAAATAATTATTCGTGACGCTTATGACGTGCTGGCCAGTTGGGGCTATTCGCTTTATCGCATGGTCATTGCCTGCATAAATGATTTTCTGAAGTGGAATAAGTGAATACCTATTCAAATACGTTTGGAATTACGATAATAAAGTCGTAACGTAGATAATTGTCATAAGTAACGGCAAATAAAGGCACTAAAAAGCCAATAAAACAATGTTTTACTGTAGCTCCGGCGGCTCACACACCGCACTAACCGTCTGGCCGGTGCCGATGGCGGCGTCGGAGCCCAGCCGGGACAGGCTGCTCTCCAGACGCCGGCGGAGCAGCGCCGCCTGGACCAAGATCGACTTCCTTCGCCCCAGACCCGGGTCGCCGCCGTAGCTGCTCGAAGACGACACTGTGCTCTGCGACTCGCTCTCCGAGGACGTAGTGCACTCCTTGATGACCACCGACTTGGAGACGGACTCCATCTGCTTCCGCATCATCTGTGGAAGTGAAAAGGTTGGTTGGTGTTATGCTATTCGGCGCAGTAGGAAGCTAGGTGCCGGTACCTGGCGCCATCTGTGGAAAAGATTGACTGTTACGCATTGCGGCACAGCATAGATGCAGGCGCTTTACACTAGCGCCATCTATGCACTGGACTGGGTATTACGCATTGCGGCACAGCATCGTATAGGCGCTCTACACCAGCGCCATCTATGAATGAGTTTGACTTCTTGCGGTACAGTATAGATACAGGCGCCCGTTCTCAGCGCCATCTATGAATAAGTTTGACGCATGTCCTGCGGTACAGCATAGATGCAGGCGCTTTACACTAGCGCCATCTATGGATAAGTTTGGCGCATGCATTGCGGTACAGCATAGATGCAGGCGTTCATTACCTACCAGTGTCAGACTCATCTGGCGCGAGAAGTATGTGCATTAAACGCGCCTTCATCCAACTCCCCCCACGCCCCCCCCCCCCCCACACACACACAGTCACAGACACTGACCAGTCTGCGCTGCAGCGCCTTGCGCAGCTCCTCCTGCTGCCGGAGCACGTCGCTGGCCTCGGCGTCCTTGGCGCTGGGGTGCAGGTAGAAGCCGTGCGGGATGCCGCCGTACATCTCCGGCTTCAGGATCGAGTCCACGTGCACCATCAGGATGGGCTCGGGGGCGACGAAGGTGACGCCGTAGGTCTCCCAGCGGTGCTGCTCCTTGGCCGGGCCCCAGCTGGCGTCCGGCTGCCACAGAGAGGTCTGCCAGAGCGGGAGCATACGGATGGTGATAATCGGTGTTGGTGAAAGGGTGAACAGATCAAGTCAAAATGAGTTGTAATTTTTATAGATTGAAAAATGCTTACTGTAAGAAGGCATACGCTGTTCTTGACTATAATATGCGTTTTGCAACATGCGCTTTTCCGAAGTGCACATCTTGTAGGTAGTACATGCACTTTGTAGAATAGATTGTCAACGCAATTGTTTCGCAAAATTGCTATCATTTAACCCCATCTTCCCATCGATGTCATTTCCACTTCGTCCCGACATTCCCATTATGTTATTACCTTATTCCGACTATATATCCGCCTCATACCTGTCCATTTTTGAGTGGCCGGATGGCATCCAGTGTAAGAAGTATGAACGCCACCAGGAGGGGCGCCATCCCCACCAGACCCGCCATCACGTTCACCCAGAGAGGCAGCGTGTCGCCGCCGTACCGCGGCACAGCGTAGTCGGCTATACCAAACACTAGCAGTATCTGTGGGTGGGAGAGAGGGAGGGAGTCAGAGAGAGAGAGAGAGAGAGAGAGAGAGAGAGAGAGAGAGAGAGAGAGAGAGAGAGAGAGAGAGAGAGAGGGATGGAGGAGATTAGCAATGATAAACAAAAAGACAGATATCGCGTGCAAGAAATAATGATTCAATGTTTTATTTCTTTAAAAAAATGTAATGAGTCGGAGCAATTTCAATTAACAAAATTCCCCGCTTTTACGAAAGGGTTCGCATTACCTTCGCTCGTGTATAATCACATGAGCCAAAGCTAATCTTCTTAGCACATTCAGACATAAAACTAGCTCACCATATGCACTACTGGGATGACGAATTTCCAGCAGTATGTCCACCAGACTGACGGGCCGTTTCCCAGCATGACCTCCATGTTCCCAGCCCACCTCTGTACGCCGTATACCCAGCAGAGCGCGATACTCTCTACCGCTCCGACCAGCAGCGGGCCCCAGGTCAGCAGGTGCCGGTCCAGAGCGCAGATCAGGTCCACGCCGTGCTGAAAGGGCGACAGAAATACACAGGTCAAGGTTAGAACGTCCAACCATTTCATATATATTCGATGATGTGGAAAGGAAATATGTAAAAACCGCTTAAGCATTTTTTAACCATCAGCAGTATTCCACGTCCGCAAAAATATCTCCTTTCCATCCTCAAAACGCATACACCACCGCCCCAATCCAACTTACCGACCCGACCAGTGCCAGTCCGGCTCCCATCATCAGAAGGCAGCAGCCGATCACCACTTGGAGCCGCTTCCTGCGCCAGCGATCGAAGCGCAGCTCGAACGGAGCGCGCAGCACCGGCTCCACCCAGAAGCAGAGGTAGTGGTGGCCGATGACGGCCAGGAGCAGGAAGAACAGTGCCGACCAGAAGGGCGGCGCCGGCAGCAGCAGCATCGCCTGGCTGGCCACCACCATCAGCAGCTCCGGGCCTGGCCACAGCAGCAGAGGGGTAGGGAGTTATTGTCGTAATACGAAGAAATTGAATAGCTCCTTCAGTACACCAACATACTAAATAGAGCTGAGAGTTAAGCGGTGCATTGATGAATGGCTAGACACATGAATTTATGAATTCTTTCTCAATCCTAGCTTTCATTTGACATCCAATCCTAGACGATAAAGCTTAAAGCAATATAGAAATATCTAACGCACCATTTTGGATGACATCGGCGACATCCTCGTCCAGTCGCTGGGCCAGGAAGCCCAGTATGATAAAGGCCGCCAGGGTGATCACCACCGCCGCCACCATCTTGATGGTGAAGATGACCAGCATGTCTCTGCGCAGGTTGTGCCTGAAGCGGTGCCGGCTGCCGAAGCAGATCACGCTGCCTGTGCAGACGCCGAACGAGAGCACCAGCTGCCCGAACGCGTCCAGCCAGATCTGAGGGGGTGGTGGGATGAGCGGGATGTGAGGGGTGATGTGGAGCATTGAGATGTAATGGGATGAGGCGTAAGATGAGAGGAGACGAAAAGAGACGTGCCGAGACGGAAGAAGATGAAATAGCATGGGACGTGATCGGACGGGGCGGGACAGGACGAATGGGAACGCGACGAGAGCGGAACGAAAAGGGACGGAACAGAAGGGATGGAACATGTCACTAAAAGGAAAGAGGTTAAACGGGACGGGACTGTTAGAGTTTGGAACGGAATGGAACTGGGCGTGCTTTGTCTGAACAGGTGTGAATCTAATGATATCGATAAGAGTGAGCGAGACGGGACAGGAGAGTGTTAAAGTTGGAGGCCAGTCGGAGACGAAACGAACATAAGCGGAACCAGCGACAACTTTGCTAAACTGCGGCAAGTTCTCATGCTAGGCAGTGGCGTGCGAGACGGTGACAGTCATACTGACTGTCGATTACATAGAGACGTTATCTGATGCATCTGAACAGCCTATTGATCCTTGAACAATAAATATCAGTCGGTTAATCCCATAATCAGTTCATATCTCGTTGAGTGTATCCCGACTCGTTCATCATTCGATCATTTGAACCCATGACGTGAGACCACTTGCGTAACAATGTTACCACCTTCCCAGTGATCAATGATCATGAAAATACCGCTGACCTCTGAGTGTCCGAGGCAGTCCCAGGAGAAGCTGAACAGGTAGCTGAGGCCGCGGTAGGCGCCGTCACCCTCCTCCAGCACGCCCACAGAGATGATGACCACCACGAACACAGCCAGCAGGGCGGTCAGCGTGTTCAGGACCTGGGGACGCCGGTTCATCTCAGTGGTTGTCCGGGGAGGTGCAATGGCGATGAGAGGCACGTATATGAAAAGGGCGTAACTAAATTGGCGAGGAAAAACTGTTGCTTTACAAAATGAACACTTGAAGCGTGGAAATAATGCATGTGTTTGCCTAGTATGCGTCCGAATATCCACTTAAGGTATGTTAAAGCCAATTAATGTGTTTCTGTGGCAAACGGCACGCTTGTTAGAAAATAAATCACTGCTTCCATTCCGCTATCTTTAAATAAGATAATTTTATCATAAAGAGCCAACAAACATATATCTACGGTAGGGCGCCCACCTTCGATTTGTAGTTGACTTTGCGTGTGAACGAGAAACAGATAAAACACCAGATAACCAGTAGACAGAGAACAAGGCGCCAGTTGTGATAACAGATCTCGTCTTCAGGACAGGCGCGGTCGGCCACGTCGTACCTGAAAAAAAAAAACGTATCAAATATCATCGAGCTATACCATAAATCAAATCATTTGACGATAAACTCCGACAGCTTACTTTGCCGTCTTTTAACGTACCTTTTGTGCACCAATGACAACTAATTTCATCATATTCATCTCAATCATCCTTTGCTGGTTCATCCACATTAGTTAATTGCTCCATTCTTGCGTTTTTAAAGGTAGTGTGCCACCTTTGAAAGATTTCCCGTTTTATTTTTCCTAGGATAAGAAGCTTCTGTTTTTACCTAATATCGCAAAAAAAATCAAAAATGGGCCTGGAATAGTGCCTTTTTCGCCTAAAAGTTTATCGGTTTTTAGATATGTATAACAACTGTAGTGGGCTCACCTGCAAACAGGCGTCGGGCAACAATCGCGAATGCGGCGCACTTGTGACAATAAGCAAAGGTCATTATAGTGTTACGACCATACGACGTACGGGAATGAGTTATCAGCTGTCTAATCGTAGACAACACAATGTCGAGCCTTAAACTGTAAGCCTGTATTGGTATTGTTTCTTAAATTTGGCTGTCGAACATTAATTTGTGGTTTGAAATATGATTTTATGTAAAATAATTGATATGAAACAGCGTCTCTTAACCCGCGCCCCGCTGGGGGGGGGGGCAGAATCTGCCCCCCCCCTCCCGTTTTTCGCCAATAACTTTTAAACGCGTTACGCCAGCGACGTCAAACTTTCAGTACCTTATCATACATCAATTTGACACGTTCCCTGAAAATTTGAGCGAAATCCGTCGGAAAATTTTTGAGAAATTGACGTTTTAGTGACGTCATGTTCGCCATTTTCGCCTCAAAAACGGCAAAATTTCAAACGCCGCTAACATCTTCATTTTTAAAGGAATCAAGACGTAACAAAAAAGGTTATACGTGATTCTTCTTTGTCTATCAAATGGCTATCTCTTTTTTTTGGAAATTTTGGATTTTGGCCAAAATTTTTCCAAAAAACTGACTTTTTTGCGAAAATATTTATAAAATCCAAAATTTTGAGTTGATCGAAAAAAACCGGAATATATGTCAAAGAAGTGGTCTATGTGCACCTACATACCGATTTTTAGAAGAATCAGTTCAAAAATGTGGGAGTTATTCAAAATTTTATGACGTTACGACGCACAAATTTTTTGAAAAATGATTTTTTTGGAAGTTCTGGACCTCGTACGGAAACAAAAATAGCACCATTCGATTCGCCGTGAAAAACTGCATCGGATAGACACCTTTTTAGGCCTTAACAACCAACTTCAAAATTTGACCTCACTTGACCTGACCTTGACCTGACCTCGACCTGAAATTCATCCAGAGGTGGTCCATATCACTTATTGAGTGTGCCTATTGAATTCCATGCGTAAAATGACCCATAAAACATGTGTCGCACATGCCCTTTTCTATATTTTGTTTTTGGTGACCTGACCTGACCTGACCTGACCTTGACCTTGACCTTTGAATGACATTGTGTGCAACGAATATTGTCTTGGTAGTCTAAGAACACGTTTTGGGCAATCAGTCTCAGTCCATTCTTCGGCAACTACGGTGCAAGGCCGATACTGTAGAAACTTGCATTTTGTACCCTTGACCTGACCTTGACCTGACCTCTGACCTACTTAAGCAAAAAAATTTTGGCTGTTAAGATCCGCCTTGTTGAGAGCTTTCGATTGCCGTTTTCCCCGTCTTTCTACGACCATCGGTTCGGAAGTTAGACAGGGGGGGGGGGCAGAATCTGCCCCCCCCCAGCAGGGCGCGTATGGCTGAATAGCCCAGCGGGGCGCGGGTTAAGTTATGACCCCATTACACCACACGCAAGTGGCAGAAATGACAATGATCAGCTGACGCATTTTTCTTGGCCGAAGTCAGAGCGCGCGGCCCGACGCACCACGCGTATTTGGAAATTCCGACCTCGACGAGCATCAGAAGCCACCTAACAGGCGTGTTCGAAACCGCAGGAGATGATGATGAACGGGTTTATCGAAACTTGATTGGATGAGCCTATCGGTAATAGCGATTTTAGTGTGTGCATTTATTGTTCATAGTGGTGTGAAATGTGGTTGGGGTACGACCGACAACCCGTCGGGGCGAATTTCGCACTGGGGTACTCAAAATTTGAAGAATTTAAGACGTTTCCATAAGTTTTGAAGGTATGGATAAGTTCTAAAAATCCGGTTCTCCTTATCCGGGTCATTAACTCCATATGGTCCAAGAAAGCTGGCACACTACCTTTAAGCAACAAATAGAACGGTGGTGATATCTAAGTCAGCCCTCTCTGCCGGAGTGTGCTGCGATTTAAAAAAGCCATCTTCACGAATCTAAGAAGCATGCTTAGCTGCTTACACCTTATGTTTCAACAGAAGAGCAAAAAATGTGTGTTTGTGCTTTTATGTAAATATATGTATGTGTTTGCACAGCTGTGTTTCAATCACCTCCGCCGCGAAAATACTTTCGCCTGATAACGGCACGAAGGTGGCATGCCAGGCAGTCGTGGCGTAACAATGGGACCCACAATCGACACCGATAGTGGCTGAGAGGTGCTTCAGATCCAACAAATGCCGACTTTACTCCCCACTTGGCACAGGCTCCCTGGTCAGGTCTATCACTACCACCTGTGTTCTGAGGACCGTGCGAGGCGGGTGTGGCGCTCTGAGCGACAAATGCGACGCTGCACTTCAGCAGGCTGCTTGGTTCGATAGCCACGACGTGACGCGTACCCAGTTTTAGCACGCAATCATTCGGAGTCATGGGGTGTCAGCATCAGTAAATGTGTTTGCTGAAACTCTTGATAGTTGATACAGTTAAATGATGCATTGTGATCGGACAATTGTGAGATAGTTGAAGGTACCTTTTAAACCTGCGACAATATTGAGCAAGTGTGCAGCTTTATTGTGTTATCTCACGGTGGATATCTCCGCTGATTGCAAGCGTTGGCGTTCGTACCAAAAGAAGGCCTCGGAAGAGACGATCAGTTGCGCCGGGTAGCTGGCCAAAGTCGCTGAGATGCCTGTGAGGCCCCCGGAGGCGCCTTCCGCAGCCGCTGATAGCACCGTAATGTTGCCATCTACGATAATCTTATCTGAAACATCGCCACCAATAGGTATCGGTCCTTCGATGGACAGATGACCTGTCGGGTCCGACGGTACTACATTGGGGAGAGAGGACGTAGGACAGATGTATGGGCAGAGGGGCAGACGGTGAGCAGACAAAGGCAGAAGACGAAGGATAGACGGAGCCAGCGGATGAAAGACAGACGGATAAAGACAACATGGAAGATAGACGGCTATAGACGGAAGATAGACAGACATAGACGGGAGACATATGGATATGGACGGATAGCCGACGGATAAAGACGAAGGACTAAGGAGACGGAGAGCAGGTGAAAGACAGACGGGTAAGACGGAAGACAGGTGGATATAGACGGAATACAGCCGTAAATAGACGGAATATTAATGTACACGGAAGACAGACGTAAATGGACGGAAGACCGATGGATGTAGACGGAGACAGACATATGCAAGCGGAGGATAGGCGAAATGTAGGCGGAGGACAAAATGACAAACTCAGAACGGACGGAGAACGAGCAAGGCATAGACGGAATACGAACGGGAGATAGAAGACGTCATGGACCGGCAGAAAATCACTAGCCGGCAAACATTGATGAACAGTACAATAACTATAAGCAAGCATCATCATTATATCATCATTATAGCAATCATCAACTTGAATTGACGTGCAAAAACCATTGTTTCATCGCAAAGCATGAACTGACTAATGCTCCGTAATCTACCTCCGTGGTTAGTCGTCAAAATGGATTACTCACTTCTCATCAGGATGGCAGTACCAGTCTAGTTTTGCCTAGTCCCAGTTTGTACATACCATGGTACCAAGTGGGCAGAAATGATAAGGTTCCATGCGCTTAGGATTACTCATTGATATATGAAAATCAATGGAAGATGTAAGTAGTAACTGGAAGATATATGTACCTGTTACTGTAATGAAGAATGTAAAGCTAGACTCTACCCATTATACGCAATTAAAAGACTCGTTAAAATAGTTGTGCAGTTAACTGATTGCTTCAACTGTCAACAGAAACTAATGACGACTATGATTTGTTCGTTTATCTAAGTTCGATCCTCACTGTGAAATATGTAAGCAAAATGTATAGAGTAGCTTCATCCATTCATGCATTTATTCATCCATAAATAAACATTGTCTTACCAGTATAAACTTCGGTGCAGTTTTCAATGTGCCACTCCGGCTTGCACCTCTGCCACGGCACCTCTTTATTCATGGACGAGAACAGGTAAAGCATGGACCACGCTACCACCACACTGCCGTAGACGGCGATCAGAAACGACAGCAGCACCATCGCGAAACCGAACCCTGCAGAAGGACAGCGAGCACTCGACGTTAGTCACACCGATAACGTCTGGTGGTCATCGTTAGAACAGTCCACGGTCAATATGCATTTAACCACTTATCTGCACAGATGTCAGTAGATCTAGGTCAACCGCTGTACGGTTCCGTTCACACCGTGAGATTTATCGTGGTCAAGCAGTGCTGGGCTGAACAGTGGGCAGCAGCGGCCGGCCTTGTGCGACATTGATAAAGCTATCACAATCAGTGGCGCAGCCAGGGGGGGGTCAGAGGGTCAGCTGACCCCCCCGAAATTTCTGTCAGGGGCCCGCTCGAGAGAGAGAGAAAGAGAGAGAGAGAGAGAGAGAGAGAGAGAGAGAGAGAGAGAGAGGGAGAGGGAGGGAGGAGAGAGGCCCTAATCTAACCGGACGAGAGAAGTGGCCCGGGCCCCCTGGGTGGATGGGGCCCGGGCCCCCGTGGATGGGTCCGGGCCCCCGAGAGAACGGACCCCGGGCCCCGGGTGGACGGGGCCCGGACCCCCGGTTGGATGGGGCCCGGGCCCCCGGGAGAACTGGCTCGGGCCCCTGGGAGAACGGGCCCGGACCCCCTGGGTGGATGGGGCCCGGGCCCCCGTGGATGGGTCCGGGCCCCCGGGAGAACGGGCCCGGGCCTCCCGGGAGAACGGGCCCGGGCCTCCCGGAGAACGGGCCCGGGCCCCCGGGAGAACTGGCCCGGGCCCCTGGGAGAACGGGCCCGGGCCCCCTGTGGATGGGTCCGGGGCCCCGGGAGAACGGGTCCCGGATGGACGGGGCCCGGACCCCCGTTGGATGGGGCCCGGGCCCCGGGAGAACTGGCTCGGGCCCCTGGGTGGATGGGGCCCGGGCCCCGTGGATCCCCCGGGAGAACGGGCCCCGGGTGGACGGGGCCCGGACCCCCGGTTAGATGGGCTCCGCGCCCCCGGGAGAACAGGCCCGGGCCCCCGGGAGAACTGGCCCGGGCCCCTGGGAGAACGGGACCGGGCCCCTCGTGGATGGGTCCGGGGCCCCGGGAGAACGGGCCCCTGGTGGATGGGGCCCGGAACCCCGGTTGGATGGGGCCCGGGCCCCCGTGAATGTGTCCGGGCCCCCAGGAGAACGGGCCCGGGCCTCCCGGAGAACGGGCCTGGGCTCCCGGGAGAACGGGCCCCGGGTCCCGGGTGGACGGGGCCCGGACCCCCGGGTGGCCCACGGGAGAACGGGGCCCGGGCCCCTGGATTGATGGGACCCGGGTCCCCTGGTGGACGGGGCCCGGGCCCCCATGTGGATAGGGCCCGCGCCCCCGTGTGGATAGGGTCCGGGTCCCCGGTTGAATGGGGCCCGCTAGGGTGACCCGCTTGCTCCGCAACACAAATAAGGGGCATTTTCGATCGGTGGGCGTTTGGTTGGTCTTGTGTCCGTGGGTTATGTATCCATTTCGGTCGATTGTTTTTGACGGCTAAGCATTTTGGTTTGGGAAAAAATATCCATCACCTCGAGGTGCTGGTGTCTGATGAGCATGCGTTCTACTATAGAACATGTCATGTGTAGTTTATAACAAAGGTTGACGTAGGTCATTGAAAAATGAAAGCCATCGATGAGTTACTATGTAGAGGTTTGAAACATTTATATTTTTAAGAATACTGCTGCACGTCATGCAAAAGCGATGGTTGGATTTTGGACAAAATTGAATGCTCTTTCCAACTATGCCATTTTCAACTGTCAAACGTACCAGGTTATGCAGTAAAACCCGTGTAATTAAATAAGCCATTAACAAATACCATTTTCTCCAGCGATTTGTTTCACCTTGTTTTTGATCAATTAGCTTTTCACAATTTTTCCATGCGAGGCTGTGCATTTCTTTTGCCAACAGGCGTTGTTAGAACCCGCTTCGTCAAACAGTCACCCGAAAATAGCATAAAGTCCCAAATCTGTCCGAAACGTCAATTTTCCAGCATAAGTGCCCTCACGGGTGCACGTGGCGCGTGCCATCCCTGCACCGCACACCATTGGATAGCCCGTTCGATTCTCTACACGATACTGTGTTCCCCGATCGGGCCCACGGTTACCGAGATACTGCACGGGGACCGGACCCGTGTCGGGCAAATTTAGCCATTTTCGCACGATTTTGCAAGCCGATTTATACATGTATTGTAAAGTCTATGACGCGAATTTGCACTTTTTAAGCACGCGCCCATGTGCTCGCTATCGATCCGATCGAGCTGAGACCCGCAAAGGCACGTTACCCATCCTTGATCTATAAATCACGAAAATTTCAGCGCACTAGGCGCAACGGTCTGGCCTGTACTCCGCGCTAAGTAACACCATGCCGGGATCTCGATAGCAGACAGAATCTACGTCACCACATCACCACACCACAACAAACCCGGCCCAAGGCAATACATGTCCCATATGAGCGCGTTAACCCTCGCCGGCACAAGCCATTCCAGCCATTTTGCATCCTTCGACGGCACAAGGGGAAGGGTGGTACGGTACGACCCCCCCCCGCGTTTGGCCCATGATCGAGCTTGAGCTTCGCGGAAAAAAAGGAGCGTGTTGCCCGTGACGAGAGTAAGCCGTTGATACTCAATTTTAAGGTTCTTGGTCATTAGTTGACCTTCCAGGTCAGGTCAATGACCCAAAAATCGGGAAAATCGGGACCTGTTAGAACGTCGTAAAGTGTGGCTGCTATAGGGTTTTTCGGGGTGCTGATCACGAATAGTTATCATGTTAGTTTTGATCACAGATGATGTCTTTATGCTAAATGCAGGTCAGGTCGGGTCAGGTCAGGTCAGGTCAACCAGTAGGAGTCCTGCCGGGTATTTGTAGTACCTACGTGTCAGCCGCCTCTAGCAGCTTCGTAACATGTTACGAAGGCACCAAAACTACTTCGTGAATGTTCAAATGGTTGCTAAATTCGAATTCAGCTCCATAAACTAGCCTAAAAACATGTATAATTTGAAAAAGTACCGAGGTCATAGGTCAATGACTTGACCTGACCTTCAGGTGACCTTGACACCCACTCTAATGCATGGGAGCAGCATCAACTCACATGTTTGAACGCTTGAAACCACGAAAAGACTGCAAACGCGCGGCTAATGCGAGTCGGCATACGCCGAAACGCGATTCTGGCCAAACATGGTCTCGGAAATTAGGTCACAGGTGAAAAGTCATTTGAGTCAGGGTCATGCAATTTCTAGGGTAGGTGTAAAACTGCTCAACGCGAGGGTACTGAAAGTGTTGTTCGCGATCAGCCGCTTTTTACGCAAGTTATTCGTGAAAACCCTTAAGGGGTTGCATCATCCCCTCCCCCCTGTGCCGGCGAGGTTAAAACTTCTTGTGATCGAATTTACGTAATGAAGAAGGATAAAGGCACAATCTTCTACAGCAGCCAATAGATGACTTAGAACAGGCATATGGAACTACATAAATCTTGTCTGATAGAAGCAGGCTACAGCTCCGTTTGCATATAGGTATGCTATGCATATTGCGGAAAGGGCACATTTCGTCCTCGAAAGATACGAATTCATACGTCATAGTAACATATTTCTGTCATGGTCAATTCGCGTAGAAATTGAACACCGGGTGATTACCGAGCTATTGTTCTATCAAAATTTTCCGATTCAAACTCGCTCAGGGTTATCGTGTAGGTAAAGGGGGCCCGCTCAGCAGAATGCGTATGAAATATGGAAAGATTCTAAAAAATGGGTGGGGGCCCGCACACTAGGGGGCCCGCTTTGGAGGCGATGACCCCCCCGAAACGAAATCCTGGCTGCGCCACTGATCACAATGGACCCCTCGCTTGCAACGGTGTGGACGGCGACTGCCTGAACCCTGACCAATAGCCTTGCTGTAAACGGTGAAAGTAGCCATGAACTCCTCTGCGCTATGCAAAATTAGTTTATTGTTATAAAGTATATCATAGAAAGTGAATGTTCAACATCACAACATGTATTTGGTTGACTGTACACTGCAATGACTTCAAAAGTGGACATAAATAATCTCTCTGATAATAGTTGGATCGTTGCACACACTCCTTGTCTTATTGCATGACACTAAACCACTCACCAAACCAGAAGTTTCCCTCTTCCCACCCCCACCCCCCACCCCACCCCCCCACCCCCACCTCGCTAAATCGACCTTCATTGCACTTCCAGACCAATCGGGCCGTTTCAAATGGGCATTCTTGATGCTTTAAACAATTACTCCCAAGATTAAACCTAATATATTGAGTGAGTCTCAGACGTTTTTGGTTTAAGATGGCTTAGACAGCTTTAGACGAAACATTCTGGGACTGTTTTCGTCCTCCGTGGTCTAAACCCAGCCAGCAATTTTGCTCCGGGCCCAAGCAGGCTCAAGTGCGGATTGCCCGAGATTTTTAGTCGGGCTAAAGTCGGCTAGGGCTTGGGCTAAAGTCGGCGTATGACACAGAAACGCCGACTAAAGCCCATGCTCTGCCGGAGGTATGCCCGCTCTGCGAGCTCCGGGCAGCCGTAGTTTAGCCCTAGTTGAGCGACGATTGGCGTTAGCCCGATTTAAGCCCGAGCAGTGAATCCATTTATATAATGGAGATTACTCTGGGCCCGAGCGGGCTGAACTCCGGCAAGCCCACTCTGTGTGCCCTGTCTATCCCGACTTAAGCCATAGAAGTGAATGGGGTTTATACATTGCAAACTGCTGTGGCTTTGCTCGGGTTCGGCTCGAGTGACGGCTCCTGTTTTCTCAAGTCTCGACTTGACTTCATCTTGCTTTTGCTTCACACTGGATCAAGTAGCAAGGAGCAGCCAATGCACTTTCAGCAGGTTGTGTGGTTTTAATGCATATTTAAAATTGCTACGGTCACTCATATGCTCTGTTAACCGGTCATCGAGCATTGCGAAAGGAAAGTAGTGGTTGACTTTGATTTAATGTTTATTTCAAACGACTACAGACACGTCAAATGAAACACAAATACATGAAACAGTGGACTGCAAACTGCAGCCAAGGCCATCTATAGAAGGTACAGTCACTCCCCCGCCGACCAATCAGAGACAGATCCTGAGTGACGTCACCCCTGATGCTCGAAAGGGGTACTCCATTCCTTTACAACGTAAAAATGACTAACTTCATTTGAAGATTGTTGGTGACACTCTACACATATCGCTCAATTATTGATGTCGTTGAAAAGTCCAGCTAATTTTCTAGCGATAAAAAAGAGCAGCAATATGCTAAGAAATGGCCGGTTTTGAAGATATGGACGATTTAAAAACCCTCTGCAGCAGCAGGAAAGCAACGTAAAAACGCATCGTGCTTATATTTTTACTATGAATAAATCATTTTTCAGTAAGTTTTTAGATATGGTATCGATTTATTCAACAACTTTATTACAATATTTTTATTACTTTGAACTTTATTTCAAAATAATATTTTCAAAAATGGCAACTGTTGGCAAGTAGCTTTGAAGCATTTGTGGCGCGCCGCGCCATTATTGTCCTGAGGCCCCCATATGATGTCATCAAAAGTGGAGTGACATGGGCCTGACTGCAGCAATAATATGGCATGAGTCATGAAAACGCGCCATCAAAACTATAAATCAATCACAAGACCCGCTAGCCTTCCTCCCCGTTCGGCGTTCATAATACTTGGTTGAACACTTAACCGAAAGCATAAAGTAAGGACAGCAAGTAATCGCTCATAAGACATAAAGCAATTAGCAAACAATCGTTTATAAAGAACTTCACTCTGGTGAATGGGAGCTTTGGAGGCGTCTGGCTCCTCCACACACACGCAGTAGGTGGTCGGCCAGCTTTCGGCGCAGTTTCCGTATATGTAGGTATACCTACTTAATTATAAGCAGGCAGTTTCCGCTAAACCACTTGGCGAGGGCGACAGCGGCGTCCACCCGGTCCTGGTTTGTATAACTATTCCATTTTTTGGAACCATTTGCTCTAATGGTACGTACCTGAAAAAGAGATCAATTGGTTTAATTTACATTGCATGTTTGCTCGAAAAATAACTTATTGTTGCATTAATACTGTAACAGCACTTCTCATTGATCCGTATAAAATGTTCATTCGAATTTTTCAACGCGGACAGAGAATGAGCGTGCTCGGTGAAAGCAGATAAATATTTGTGTTTTGTATTTCGTTTTCCTGGTTCAGAAGTGCTGGTATTTCACAAAGATATACATAAAGGCACGGAATGCGGCTTTTCTGAGCGAGGGTATAAGTCGCCAGGCTGAACAGCTATTCAGCTTCATGTTTGATGGCGTGAAACTCAGTCAAAATAATGACGTTTACATACGATCAAGCGCACCATTCAATACAATTACCTACCGTAAAACTCCATGCCAGTCCACTTGATAAGAGCAATGAGCACTATCCCTTCTTCGCGCTGTCACACGCGCCCAAACATCAACCACCAAATGCCCCAACACCGGTGTGTCGTTTCGTCGCACAGCGCGCAGACTGTCACAAACGCTGCACATGATTGGCGCAGAACTGCGCATGCGCGAACAGCCGAACAAGTATGGCTAAACTCCGGCTTTACTCCAGTTAGCCGAAGGACACAGCCAGCTTGATCAGCCCGCGCTCCGCCCAAGTTAAGCCTGTTTTGGATGCGCGGGCAGATGTCGGGCTGAGCTACTGCTATCCGCACGTGGGCATAGCTGCGGCATGCCCAAGCTCAGCCCTAGTAAAAAATGCATTGGTTTTGATCAAAGTGGGCAAACCCAAGCTAAGCCTAAGCTGCCCGACGTTTGCCACAGTTCAGCCCAAGTGAATTGCTGGCTGGGAAAGAGCCAGGAGTTAATCACTCAAGCGATTTTTGACCGTCATGCCTAGCATTCGAAATGTTATTGATATGCTAATGCAGCAATAACGTTAACAAAATATATATAATCGTATATGCGATGATTAAGTGACAGAAAAATACAACAAATAAATGCGGTATATATGTACTCACCAGCAAAGATGGGCGCGAACTTCCAGACGTGAATAGCGCTTCGACTGGAAAACTGTCCGAGAGCGAACTCCATGTAGAATGCCGGCAGTCCGATCAGTATTGTGAGGAACAGGTACACAACAAAGAAACTCACTGAGGGACCAGAAGCAGAGGGGACGGCAGAGTTAAAGATTGTCTCGTGACCACCTACGTTTCACTGCTTATCGCCCACCTGCGTTTATACGCAGCAGGTAAGTCAGAAGACCGTATCTGTTTGTATTCTCCGTTCTATTTGAGTAACTAATTTAAAATAATACGAACTAAAGAAATGATGATGCAAGATTTATAAAAAAGGACCAAAAAACGGTCCGTAGCGGTCGGATGTATGCGGGGCATGCGGCATTAAGTCACGATCCACACACCTCTGCCATATCGATAATACATGGCGATACATAAAACCGTTCCGTTCAGGACCAGAGAATGCATTGAACGACACGAAAACGGCGTCAAAAGGCCGCCTACCGGTCACGGCGAACCGAACACAATGGCATTGTGGCGGCCACGACCGCCGGTGGCGCGTGGAGTTCTGACTCACCGACCCGCACCTCCCACGGACAGACAGACAGACATACAGACACCGCTGGGGTAGTGACAGGGTGGAGTCGGCAAGGCAGCAGCACCTTTTGAATGACGACCGTGGTAATTCCGCGCCGAATTGTTGAGAGGGCGATAGAAATAGGGAGGCCAGAGGGATATCCCGCAGGAGTATATTGAATTGCATGCCGTTCGATCATTAACCCTCGCCCCGTTGGGGGGGCCATTTTGGCCCCCCCCCCCTGTGGTTTTTCCTGAATAGCAAGAAAACGGCGGCGCGCAGCGCCGCTAAATTTTCAGTACCTTCCCGGGCATCAATTTGACACCTTCACACCAAATTTCAAGTCTTAGGTCACCTTAGGTCAGGAGTTATTGAGGTCAAACTGAGGTCATGTTCGAGCAAAAATGAGCAAAAAACATGCAATCTTGAAACGCTCACCAAATCTACAGTTATCAAGCAATTTCAAAGTTCTTTATATGGTCTAGTAGACAAAAAGCGGCGCTACAAAACTGCTATCTCGGATTTTCAAAATTTTTGGTTTTTGACAAAAAAAAATTCAAAAAATTGATTTTTTTAGAAAAACTTTGAAAAAATCCAAAAAATTTCCGAATTTCGAAAAAACCGGAATATATGTGATAGTCCCAGTGCTCTTCCATATACATACCAAATTTCAGATCGATATTTCGATTTTTGGCCAAGTTATAGCGAAAAAACTGTTCAAAAATGATGACGTCAAATTTTTGAACTCAATTTTTAGCAATTCTAGACCACGTACAGCAAAACAAAGACCACCATTGAACTCCCCGTGACGAGTTGCATCGATTCGATACCCATTTTATGCAAAAATATTAACTTTGAAATTTGACCTAATTTGACCTGACCTTGACCTGACCTTGACCTGACCTTGACCAAAACGTGATCTAAGCTGGCCCCAAAGGCTGCCTGACCCATATAATCGCATTTGTCATGTAAAATGGACCATAAAACATGTATAACACGACACTTTCATATTGTGACCCCCCCGTGACCTGACCTCTGTGACCTGACCTGGTATCAGTGACCTCAGATAGCAAAATATGTGTTTGAAGAACATTTCCCCATCGATGATTTTCAATGAAATGCATTTTACTCGATTTTACAACGCATTTCTTGAAGTGCCTGTAAACGGTGAAAATTGGACCTTTGACCTGACCTGTGACGTCATCGGTTTGACCTAGGTCAATAAAATTGGGTCACAAGGTAGTTCCCCGTTGGGGCTATCCAACGCCGTTTACCGCTTGTCGCTATGTTGCGTGGTTCTCGAGATCTTAGGGGGGGGGGCCAAAATGCCCCCCCCCCCAACCGGGCGCGTTGCTCGGCAGAGCCCAACGGGGCGCGGGTTAATTAATTACCGTAGCATCCTCGTCGTTAAATATAGCCACCGGAACCACCGTGCAGGACATTTTCCCGCGGGCACTCACCGCCGTACTTGTGACACATGTAAGGCATCCTCCAGAGCGTGGCCAGGTCTGTAGCGATGCCGAGTCGCGATAGGACTGACGTCAGCCGGCACACGTCACTGCTGTCCATGACGTCTTCCTCGCTGGCGTCAGTCTCGTCACTGCCGTCATCAGAGCCGGCATCAGTGGACCTCTGCGGGGACGGGGGGACGGGGGGGTTACCGTCCGGATGTGGGTACAACTGGGGACTGGGGAGGGAGGGGCATATACTAGAGTCATGCTTCATGAACTCGAGGCACTGATTCAGACAGGGTTGTGTCAAGTTTTGAGGAACGAATACGGATGCGGCCGGCGGTTTCTTGAGTGGATATCGTGAATGATATCCACACCTGAGACGCGGAACTGCAATTTAACCCCAGCCCGTGTCATAACTTCAAAACAGTAGAAATCAAATAGCATCACCCAGTGTTTGGTTGAGCTGTCGTTTCTGACTGATCACAGGACGCCGATCGGACACCACACCGGCACCTCGTGTGACCTCCGTTCACGTGGTCCGGCTCCATCTAACTCCGCAGACTCGTGCTAGTAAGCACTGGCGGTGCAGAGCTCGGCTCGTGCGGCCGTGCTGGAACGGCAATTTTCGTCACGTCCAATCTGTGATCAACAGTCGGTTTTGACCGGTTTCGGCCGGATGTTGGGTGTGACGTATAGCGCCATAGCTTCTGGTAGCACGTGGAGGTGGTGGGTGCCACGACGTGGAACGGTTTGACAGGCAGCGACCAGTCGACAGGGCTTTGGCTGCAGGGCTGGAGTGGAGAAGCCCGCTTTATAGAAAGGGCCTCCACGGACTGTGGCTGGCTGGAGAGACTTGTTTAGAAAGGGTCTTTCACTCCTAGCCGCATGAAGTGACAATGAGGCACTTAAATTGTTTGTTGGAGATAGTTGGTGAAATGTCATACCTACACCTATAGTCCAAACAAATCATTATTCTTAATTACAAATGCAAAAAGGAGCATTGGTTTATTGCACACAACTGCTATAAATCAGATTAAGGTTCCTCCAGACAACCAAGCTTAGGCATTGTGCATCAAGGCATAGCGCCACAAAAAAAGAACATTAAAGGTATCTGGAGCCAGTTACATTTCAACAGCTCCGTCTCCCCTCAAAATATTCGCTCTCACTAAGTTATAAAAAGTTACAAAGCCTTTCAGTGTTGGTAAAAAGCCTAAATATTTATAACAGTTCAATATTTTTGCATGTGCCATAACTTTACAGTTGATGATTTTGACGATATTTATGAACTTATCGCCGATCCATCTTTGTATCGCTTTCCATGCACACGTCCAAGCAAAAAGTAATACAACCGTCTGGTCATTTGTACTTTGTGGTGTCACATACGAGCGAGATGTGTTCCAGTCCCAAAGCTCGGGCGTGGAAACTGCCATGGTTCATAAGTGGCCGGTATTCCCTCGTGTCCCACGTGAGCACCGCCCAGAGGCTCCCAGTTGTATGTCGTGTTCTGGGTCATCGCGCTGGATCAGTTACCGATGGACTCAGAGCCCATGTTTTATGACACTTTTTGTGTAGCCCCGCCTTTAATTTCACGAGAGTGTAGCCCATATAATCTTTCGGGAATTGGTGGCCTGGAACTTGTTTAGGTTCGAGGAGCTATGATTTGGACATGTGTTTATTCTAGCATTCGCTTCTGTGCGCTCCTGCACAGCTGACCGCGACACTGTGCCGCCAATCCAGACAAGTGTGAAGAAAGTAGAGAATTGGATGAAGGACTAACACTACACAGTGCTAAGAAAGTGAACTATCACGACCACATGCATGCTGGCTCCCTTAGGTAAAGGCTCGCTGTGAGATACATTAAATGCGAATCCTTAACGCTCCGGAAAGTGAAGTCATTTTGACCGTTAACGAGTTGGTATATCCTGCAGCCGTTCGCCATACGCTTATATCTTCTAGCCATGTACATTGTAAGTACATACAGCACGATGTTTGTCTCCCAGCCGCGGGAATTGTGCCTTCCGTTCGCCTGGCTTCCGTTACCCGTCACGCTGCCCTCCGTCACCCGTCACGGTGCTCTCGTTTACCCCGTCACGCCGCTTCCCGTGCCGCTCGAATTGTCACGGAAATGGCCGGCGTTACCTTCGCGTCTGGCACTCCGGGCCGGCGGTATGCAGACCGGCCTCTGTGTGTCCGGACACAGACAAGGCCGCTGGCGGCCACAGAACAGCCGGATTAAAGCGACGAACAAACAACCCATCTGGGGCGCAGATCGGCTAAAGGAGCGAATCGAAGCGGATCAATGTTCAGACGGCTCGGCAGTATGAAAAATTGGGAATGGAGGAGTCTGCAGGCAGGAGCTCGATAGCGGATAGGATAACGGAAAATCCTTCTGTACAATGAAGAAACGTTGCAGAACAATTTTACAATGCACCTAATCAAGGTTGGGAGAAAAAGAGTAACTGCACCAATGCAGCATTCCTCACTTTGTGCAAAGCGTTGTCTGAAAATGTTTCCGCAACCACAAGGTCAATCATTTGTTTATCAAGAAATACCTCTCTGACTTATCGTGAAACAATGCATTCCTCGACTTAAAGGTGTGTTTAAGAAGATTCCGACTTCCGAGGAAAAGTGATGTAACATATATAGACTCAGGAAATGTCAGACACAAACTTGAGGTAAATAAGTCATGCGGCCTTCACGGTGGAATTCAGTCATTATAACCCACACTGGCGAGCCCGGGGTCGGGTGAGCGAGTGTCTGTCGAGACAGGTGAACAATGAATGCATGTCTGTTCCGAGTCATCACCCATGCATCGTATACCTACGTCTACAGAACACGGTGATGTCATTGAAGTTCAGCAATGTTGAAATCATGGCTCTATCAGAACAATGTATTGACGTTTTTTATCACTTTTTATTTATTTTTAAATAATTTCGTCACAATTCATCATGTGACAAGATGTGTCAGATGCGTTACCCATAGGCGGCGGAACGGGGAGGGCACCGGGGCACCGTGCCCCCCTTTGATTTTGGCATTTTAACATTAGACCTATGGGCGTTTCATGGAAAGAATGGGACCAAAAGTTGGCAGTGCCCCCCCCCCCCTTAATTGAAGGTGGTCCACCGCTACTGGCGTTACCCATATTCATTTAAATGCTCGTGATGTGATCTTTCTCCATTAATAGGACCATGCGCTTATTTGTTTGCCTGGACTCTGATATTGTGGGCCACTTCCACTTGAGTTTCTCGAACCGCTCAGGAACAGGCAGGCCATAGAACACAGCTGCAAAACCGGTAAAACATTTTTCTTCAGACATTTTTTTACCAATAGTCTGTAATCAAAACTTCGGTCCGGTATAACACCGGTTCGGGCGGGTACAGGCTGGTTATCGGAGCCTAAGCCCTCACATCGACCATGGGATGTGGATTGTGGGGGCATTAAGAATATTTTGCACGACGGAATTATCTTTGGATCTTACATAACACACATGACCTGATGTAATGACATCTCAACGTTCTCTTCAACGAGGAAAGAATAGGAGAGATTACTGTGGAGGGGACTTGCTTAGGCTAGTAAACAGCCACGTCTAGGCCAGTCTTGACTTTGAGAGACATGTCTATAGCCTATATGGCAGCAACTAAGGTGAGACTGAGCACTCGAGCAGCCATCCCGTCTCCCCAGTGTACTCACATTACCGATGGCCACTGCCTGGCCGGCGGCCGTCGGCTTATCGTCCGTGACCCGGGACGCCACCGAGTGCCTCCCGTCCGAGCTGGCGTCCTCCTCCTCATAGATCGGCACCACCAGCTGACCGGCCACGCTGTCGTCAATAACCTCCACCGCCGACGGCCGGCGTGCCCAGCGCGCCTGCGGCACCGTCAACTGGTCCATCAGGTCGTCCCCCAGAGCCACGGCGTCCGATCGGCGGCGCGTCCATGAGCTGCCCTCCTGACCGGGCACGGCCAGCTGGTCGAGGCCGGGCCGCGGCCGGCCCTCGGCCGTCGAGCCGCGACGAGATGAGGTCATCTTCGTGCTGTGACCTGCACAGAGAGGGGCATTGTTAGAGGCAGCCTTACCGGGGCAAAGGCCAAAGGATGGTGCTGAGGGCAGGCTTGAATAGGGGAGAGAATGGTGTTGATGTTAATTCACCCATGATCAGATATCATCACAATAAAAGCCAGTTATCAGCTACATAATGAAATGGCAATAAAAACACAGCTCAATATTGGTTATGGCGTCGTTTGTTGGGATTAAAATGATAACGTAACCTTAATTCGTCTTTTAGCATTCGCTGAGGAAAAAATAAGCCCTATAATGCCATGATTCGTTGCTGGGGCCAGATAAGCGCCGTCTTCAGATAGCAATAAATCATAGTAACAAACACAGCCATAAAAGCTGCACCTGTCAAATGCACAATCACTACTCACTAGTGTAAAGTGTATTGCACAATAGGCTCTCTCGCATACTCGACGAATAAGCTTAAAATAGGGGTGCAGTAGGGACCAATAGGGGCGCATGGAAACCCTACATAAGCGTGACACTATTATTCTGAAAGTGCGAAACGACCGCGGTGTCACTCAGCTGTGCTCGGGTCATCGCTGCTGGCATCTGACCGACAACGATGACCCTCAATGCCTACTACGACTACCTCAATGTATACTCATATTTAATTGGCACAGCATTTTTAACTAATTACACATCTGCTTACCGCTATGATAACAAAGGAATCGTTATACGATGAATCATATTGAACTGTGTCTTTAAGTCGACGGTTTCCGTTTTATTCCTCCCACTGCTTAGTAAGAGAGACGGTCTGTTAAGATCGCTTTTGCAACAAGTCTATGCAGTGTAACGGATTCTCGTGTCATTCGATCGGGACCATCGCCCCTCTCACGGCCGTGTGGGACGAACACCTGTGCACACAGCCCAATGAACACTGAACAGTTCCGCATACCGGCGGCGGGGCAGTGTAACGAGTACCCATCACCGGCCTTGGATCAGCGACTCAACCGCGTCCCGGAACGACGCATCGGAGAGATCCATATGTACCTACGATGCTCAGATTGAGTGTGCATTTGGATCGCATTTGTGCTTTGTTGCTTGCTCTTCTTCATCATGTCCAAACACACATAACTATAATCAATCCAAGTGCAACGATAACCGGCATAAGTGACTGATTTAACCTCGTCACCTGGCGACACTGCAACGCGTTGACCTCGCCGGCTGGGTTTCCACAACCTGTCTCCTCTTGGCCGCGGTGCTAAGCTGATGGCGCCGACATACATACCTACATCCAGCGATTGGTCGTGGCCCTTCACTGAATGGCACCTTGAACCGTATACGCCTCAGACCTCGGTTCGAGCCCTATCATTTCACGCTACCAGCTTCTCCCATAGCCGCTTCTGAACTTCAGGGAGGGAATGGTGTAAGTGCGGGGCTGACAAAGCTCGAGGCTGGATGTATTGTGTACCTAATAAGTGTAGCTGATGATAATGTTGCGTGATAAGTCCGAGCCCGTGGAAGCTGACACTATAAACACACACTCTATGGTGGAACTGGATAGAAGATACAATGGGGTGGTTATATGGGTTCTTTTTGTTGATGCTGGAAAATCCATGCAATGAGTTGGTAGGTCTGCATGTTTGTAAGCACAGAATAGACTTCCGCGGACTCCCGGACTTCCGCAACACATTGCAACGCCATGCCGGGACCTCAACAATTAACACGTCAGATTCAAAGCTGCATCTTTGTACCATTGCATTATGCGCCAGAAGGGCCAGTTTCAATAGGAAAATCCTAGACTTTGATAGCCACTATCGAAGCCGCTTGGACGGCGCGGTTGCAGCATGCACCTGAAAACGTAAACTCACATTCACCGGTAATAATTGCTATAAGCTTCAATGGGCACGATTCTATATAATTCAACAGATATTGTCACATAACACCGAAATCCTTAGTAGATCATAAACATAACTATATCCGTAGCGTAGGTTCCGATTGGCAAAGCACCTCGGCAGCGAGATTATATGCAACACGGCCCATGGGATCAAACTGCTTCTGCGCTCGGTAAATAAGATTCCTAACGGACATGACTAGCAGTTGAAGCTCCAGCCAGGTTGTCAGTCAGTGGGACATACCATGCCCGGCTGTTTGCGGGCAAGATCAACTTCTCGCAGCTGCACAGGCTCTCCTTTAGCACGAATTGCAAATAAGTGATAGCAAGGTTTTGAAGGCGCCAAGGGCTTATTTGCATAAGCTCATCCTATACTTTTCCGCCATCAGTGATGCCTTCCTCGTTTGTCGTAGTCATTTGAACTTTGTTTACACGCATCAGCGAATATCGATCAAGGACAGATCTGGAGGTCGGTTTACGTGACCTTTCTAGCTCTCCGGCACGGTCGAACTTCAACTGTGCACATAACCGTTACCTTGAGGCTTAATTATTTGCTGAGCACTTATACATACATCTTCAATCGGATTGGTAATTCAGCACTGTTTCGTATATCACGCTTAAATCGTCGCAATTTTGCAGAGACCAGTAATATTTAGTACCTACTGCTGCACGGATAGTCAGGCAAAATAGATTTCAAGTGCGCTATAAATGTAAACGTAAAAATGCACGGCACTTCATAACTCAAACTGCATGCTGTTACTGATGATAAACTTGCTGATTGACGGCTTATTGGTGGCTGATGACTTTCAGCGATCGGCGAAGGGCTTTATTCCGGTTCTCTAGTCCACGAACTAACAGACATGTTCCCCATTCGTTCCGGTTAATTTGCGCCCATCCACTGCTTTCTAACGAGGAAGGTGATCGGACGAAGTTCCAGTACGGAGTACAGTTTACTCACCTTATTGACTCTGCAGTGTACACCGTGAATTTCAACTCACTCCTTCCCGTCACACACCACCACGAGCTGCACTTTCGTCGACTTGTCGCGGACTTTTGAGTGCTCCCGAGAGAACCACACTATTTTCCCTGCCTCACAGCTCACAGACGCCACTCGTCACCGCTGTGATCCGTCACACGGTCGTCACAGTCGCCACACCGCGGTCGTCACCCGTCACGGTGGATCACACAGTCCGGTTCGTCCACGGTCCACCCGTCACACCGACACGCCGACCACAGTCCACCCGCCGCTAACGTCAGCACTCCGCCCGTCGCCGCTCAGCGCCGGACCGCTACTGAGCGAGCGGTGCGGTACATACGGCGGACGGCGGGCGGCGGGCGGAGGGAGGGCGGAGGGCAGCGGAGGGCAGTGGTGAGGGCCACGGACTGACAGGTGTCGCTCCACCGGTGACGTGTGACCACCCGACCGCCGTCATAAACAGTCATCAGCTCACTCACTCACAGGCGGGTCTACCGGTTACAGAGACGCCCATCACAAAATTGAAAACACCCTATTATACATAGACAGCCGACAAAGCGGCACATAATAAAGAAATAAATATATCACTCGAACAAGCTTTCAACACATACAGATCACCGCACACCCTGCCAAAATTTGGAATTTGACCAGCATGCAAACCTTTTCCGGGAACGTGGTATAAACAAACAGCTCTGCACCTCCAGGGACAAGTCGACGCATTCGTTTCGTGTATACTGTATAGTTTTCACATCCCAGAAAAATGCCTCTAATCTTTAATAGCCCCGCTCCAGAGATGCTGAGAGAGCCACCCTCTGTCGTCCGGAAGGTCGGCACTCGGTACTGCGAAGTTTGCTGCACAAGTGCACTCGGTGATTTATCGAACACAGCTGAACAACGGAAATAATGACCCGACATTAAGGGCAGACGGCAGACACGTTAGATGTAATTGGCGTCACCGGAAATATTCCACGGTACAATTAGTAGCTTCGGTAGATAATAAGGTGTTTACAGCATTGGCAATATGAATAATTACCACCATATACAAATAATAAGTTCTGAAATCTTTAAAGGGGACGAAGGGCTGAAGGTCATTTCACTCGGCCTGAACACTGAGCAGCAGGCACTAACTGACATTCGAGGTCACTGCCAGTCTCTTGCATCGGTGCAGTTCATATCCGAGAGGCAATTGTCGATCATCAGCAGTTCGGCTTATTCGGGTAAACAGGTGCCGTCTCACGCGAGCGTCGGCGACTTATTCGGCTATCGCGTGTCTCCCCCGTAGCAGCGCTCTCCAATAGCATGTCGGCCGCTCTCTGGCGGCGCGGGACCGCTCCAATAGCAGCCGACAGGGGTGTCGTCAACCGCTCGTTATACGAGGTGTGGGGCGCCGCTGTCCCACCAATCGAGACGGGAGAGTGCGTCATCGACTTCGCGAGGGTCCAGGGGACACGAGGCGCGGGACCAATCAGATGACCGGACCCCATGGGGAGGGGGAGACTTGTCCAATGAGAGGAGCCGAGATGGCGACAAAGCCTCCAATCACGAGCGGCATGTGCGTTATGCACTTCTTGTGCTTCTGTAGTTAATCTAGTGATATGCGTGAGGTAATCAGACACGTAACGATCGGTTATATAACTCAGCATCGTGTAACGGACCACGTCATTCCACATCATGGTTGCCAGGGCTGCTTGATTATTTGCTCATTGTGTTGCCTCTTCGCTCAATTAGTCCGAACGCCTAAAGGAGATAACATAAGCCGACTGCAGACTGTCCTCTCTATAGGGTTGGCATACGTTACCTTTTCACCATCATGAGTAAACTATAGAGATAGAGAGAGTGAGACGGCTCTGTCTGCGGCGGCACCGCGTTGTGGTCGACGGCGGCGGTTCAGCAGGTATAACTCCAGTGTTTGGGACGGGAGACACGGAGAAAGCTGCGGCTTACACCGTCAGCTGCATCCATCGGGCTGGACTGGGTGACATAAAACTGCAGAGGCGCAGTTAGAACTGGCCGCGGCACGATGGTCAATCCCATCTCGGACCCAAGCATTCCAACAATCTAGCATTTGGCGTAGTGAGATACCGGTCCAATGTTGGATGTGAAACGAACCGGTCTCGTATGCATGCTCTAACGTAACAAAGCCGTGACATAATGTGTAACTATTCAGTAACGCTGAGGGCTCTCCAACAATGGAGGCCGCCTAGATAATTCGTGAGGTCGCTGCTTGGTACGGTCAGCCTTCACGGTCCAGGAAATGTTTTCGCGTGATGAAATATTTACCTCGGTGGTGTGGTAATCATCAGGATCAAAAACAGGTTTACGGTTTTTCGGAAAACTCCACGCGCTGAGTCCACATATGGATTTATCTGATGATAATGCTGACAAGGACGGTGTAGTAATGTCTAGTTACATCGAACCAGACTGCTAAAATCTTGAAGCTGTGTAAGTGCAGGACGTACGCTCACGGGAATCGCTTAAATAAACGTTATTGGTAAGGGCGCTTATGGCTAGTTTTAGGATGGCAAAGCCACTCTTACCATGCAGCGCTACAGAGTTTATATGAAAATGGCAGATTTATTGGGAAGGCTTGGGCCCTACCAGACCTACCTATCTGTCTATGAGTGCTGAAGGGCCGTTGACCTCAAGTTGAAAAAAGAAAAACTGTATCGATACAACGCAACATACATGATACGTTGTCATGGGTAAGTTCCGCGAAGCAAAAAGCAAAAAGTCGTGATATTAAAGCAAGTGGTAACAACAGCGATGCTACAAGATGCAGCCGCCAATCAAATATCCCGAAAGTCTGCATAATATCAAAAGTGACAGCTATAGCGGCTCACTGATGACCGGATATTTTCATTTCTCCCCAGGCCAGCCCACAGTACGTCATCTTTGTTGCTTGGCTCACAAGATCCACCAGTGGCATTTGTTTGTCGGGCCTGCAGTCCGTGCGCGCCTGTCGAGCAGGAGTGCTGTATACGGCCGAGCGACTGAGGAGGGGCACGGGTCTGTCGCCGCCGATAAACAGCCGTCGACGGCCTGTGACAACAGACAGCAGTGCCCTGTCTCCCACGTGGGGTCGTTTTTGCCGGCGGGGCGTTGCTATCGCCGTATTTATCGTTGCCCCCGTCGAGCGGACGACGAGGTTGCGAGGGTCACCAGTGACTTTGACGAGGAGGTCGTTTGTAAGAGATGTGCTGGTGAGGCATGCTATATGCTGCACTTGCAACGAGGAGGAAGAGAGAGAGACAGAATGCGTAGGTGTTCGATTCTTCCTAGGAAGATAACTTAGTGTGCATAAGAAGGACGAGTGTGCAATGCACACGCTATCAAAGTGTTTGCAATATGTAGATTACTTTAATTGCAACGACAAGCAAATCAGGAAGAATGCCAGCCATTATGGTGAGAATTATCGCTTATGTACTCTTTTTATCAACAGTGAGGTCTCCTGATTTCACGAGATACTTTAAATTTGCATTTCCCGAACAAGCGAAGACCTCATTCCCCATTTTATAGACCATCTTACATAAAGCTATAAGGCCAACTTGTAAACCAATCTTTTGGGTAAAGACCTTTAAATAAAGTTATTGTACTGTTTCATCTCTAAACATTAAATTTTCATTAATCCCATGCAGTTTCGTAAGAACAACATATTTCTGAATCAAAAATGAGCCCCAGTTCAGCCCAGTTTAGCACTGAAACAGGCAAGGCACATCAATGTGCCCTAACGTATAAATGCTTTCATAACTACGTGTATACCAAAGTGATAAATGAAGACACAACGTGCCTAAACAGTTTTTTTTATCCACAGCAGACGGGACCTCACCCTCGAACACATCTGCGAGTGTTGAAACGTAAAATGATTCACAAAATCGTCATAAAAGCATATATAATCATAAGATGCGCTAATACGGTCGTATTGCATCGTACCATCGTTATCACAATGTGCTTCGTGAGGTCAATTGCCTTGTTGATTATTTCACACGTAATTCACATTTCACATAATCATGCTGGCCTACACTGAAAATATACGTTCATAGGATATGTTGGTGGGCCTTTACAAGCATTGATTTATGAAAATGTTTTTCATTTATTCATACATAGGTAGATAACATGAATAGACAACATGATTCATGTTATCTATGATTCATAATACCAAGAAACACACCCGTTAAAGATGTATACGTAAGTACCTATAGAATGTTGCATTGGTATCCGTAGAGATACATATACCTATGCCTATACGAACAACGGACATTTCCGTGATGACATTGAATGTCACGCGTACCTGTGGAGGGGTTTGGAGATGGGTATTTAGGATGCATGCAAGCTGCAATAGGTCACTTATCAACATGATCATTTAAATAAGGCCTGGCTCACATGTATAACTGATTTGATCCGAAGCCTTGTAGAAAACAGCGATTTCCTAACATTCATTACAAACTGGGATTACAGTTAATAAAGAAAACACCGACAATGAGCGAAGTATCCAATGTATGAGCATTGAGCAGCTCCCATTTCCATTGGTCAAATTTCAGGGTCTATATTCCTTTCTACGCTGAGGTCTTTCACACCGCATGATCACCTGAGTGCAACTTTTAATCGGGTTTACATATCACATCTGGATTGGATCTTAATACCTCCATCTGGCTACTGAGCTGTCTCCACGCAATCAGCCCATAGAGCTAAGATGGATTCTCCATTCAAAATTATCTACGGTGCAATGATTATCAAGCGTACATGTTCGATGCATGTATGTCAGGGTCGTCAGTGAGCATTCAGCAGGAAATAAAAGGATCAAACTAAGATTTACTTACACAGCATGGCGTGCATAGATAATTGCTACCTGTTTTTACAAAATTCCACTGGGCTCAAAACTAATCGGCTTATCTTAATTCTTAAACGCTGAATTACGTAAACGACGACCCTGCTGAACGGTTCCATAACTAAAATGATCAAACGTGGTACCGGTTAAATAGGCAAGAGATGAGAAAATGACGCATGGGTGTAAATTTGCGTCAAAGCCAAATCAAATTTATGTGCCACTACACTTATTAGTTTACCATTTATTGTCATAGCATTACAGAAAGGCCCCTTTCCAACTAGCCTGGTAGTTCGAATTATTATACCGCAGCAGTCGAGAAGTGCACGTCCGGGAACGATATCCGTTCGTCCACGGATAAATGACGGTTGCCTCTATTCCAGAATGTACGGTATCATCAGACCGCACTCACTGATAACTGTGCCTGAAGTTGCCTCTTGCCGTCTTGAGAATGAAGTCACTCTCGCTCGGCTCGGTACAGAATCGCGGCCACGTCACACGGCAGACAGAGACCCTGCTCTGGTCTGCCGGTGATCCGAGCCTGGTCTCACACCGCGCGCACAGACCCGTCCGTTCTGCGCCAACCAGAGATCCTCCCTGACTGGATCTCTCTCAGAGACAGCTGGAGTAACCTTCGGCCCGTCTCAACGCTACCGGTAGCACCACCGCACAACAGTCCTCGCCGCCACCGCCGGCGGTCAGCGCGTGAAACAAATCACAGCTCAAATCACGGCACTGAGCAAACAGAGCTGCGCCTCCTCGGGTGCCGCTCTGACTGATACCGGAGAGATAGCGGCGCGATGTGTCTCCACGGGCGGCGCGATGTATCTCCGCTGGCGGCGCTCCGACCTGGCGACCCGGGGTGGGACGGCCACAGGTCCCGCGCGTGTGAGCCGCACCGCGGCACACCGGACGGGCGCTGCAGACCGACTGCGCACGGGCACTCGGAGAACCCCCCGAAACGGCCCCACGGTGGGGCACACGAGGTAAACTGGCTGGTCCGGAGAGGCCCTACCCGGTCCTGTCAGCCACACCTTCAGCCTCAGCGTGGCGGGCTTTTTTACAATTGCCAGACATGGAGTGATCAGGCAATGGGCCTGCCTGTCGAGCTAAAATTGCGGTTAACGAAATTGAAAGCATCGGCGGGCGAGCATGACGCTTTAAAGGCTGCAAGGGAGGACGAGGGAATGCCAGCTTTCAAGACGAGTAATGAAATGAGCCCGACAAAACTTATGTAGGTAATCTGATAACACTTGATCGAGCTATTGAAAGCTTTGAAAATAATAAAGATAATTTAACTAAAAGTCAATCGAAGCCTACGTAGGTGGTAACGATGAATAGCGAGCTTTGAAGTGACGCCAAAGATAGCACAACAATAGGTGTCATGCTCACTGAGCATTGAGCAGACATTGATCGATGTTGAGAAATCTGATAAGCTAGTCATAAACCTCAGGCGACCGAAGGCATAAGGCAGATACATATTATGGGCAAAGGAAATATCTTACTTCAAAAAGGAGTGTAATTCATCAACAATTACAACCTATCAGTCTCGGTCGTAAGCACCGTCCCGTTTATGAACACCTCACCGGTTTGAAAGCTAACAATGACACCTAGATTCGTGAGACTTTCAACCTGCCAAAAATAGCCTTCATGTGCCTGATACTCCTAGCATGCCCATTGTCCACCCCCAGTTGTTCTCAGGGACACGGCTTCATTTATGTATGCACTTTGGGATCGCCGTCCTAGTAGTTTGAAAACTGCGGCGACCTTGCATCGACGCCAGGCGTTTTTCTTGTCGTAAATTATAGATAAAGCATTCCGATAAACGAAACATAGCTGTCTGGGAAATCACGATCAACAGTCCGCCCACTTTGGCCGGCAAGCATGCAACCAGTCGTATGGGGCGAGAAAATCGCAAAACGTTTACCGTAAAAATAAACCATTAAAGCACTTGAATATCTGCATTTGTCGATATCCTTGATGAGAAAGATGGTATTTTAGAAGGTTGAACCCCTGTCGGTTATCAATAGACTCAGCAAGTTCTTCACAAGTGAAATTCAGTCCGAGCTCCAATTATGTCCACGCTGCACAGGATAAGCTTATTATTTGGCTCACGAAGGGCAAGCTTCGTAAAATGAGTTGAATTTATTCATGCTAGCTCGACCTATGTCTAAGCACAATGGGGATTTTGTCGAGAAAAAAATGCAGAAACCCAGAATCGTAGGCATTTCCCTTACAGTCACTGCACGAGCCTCAGCCAAGGCCGGCCTTTACCCCTTACCCATGCAATGTTGACTTGGCGTCAAGTCAATACCGTCCCCCATTAACCCGCGCCCCGTAGGGCTACCGGCGGACCCTACCACCCTGTCGCGGAGGCGCGGAAGGAGAGACGACTGAGCGGGCCGAGACTTGTATTGCAACTGTGGTTCTGATCCTGATTCGCCAGTGCCTGTGCGTTATATGCAGGGTGGTTGCACAATGAAGGACCGGTCCGCCGACCCGCCGGGTCGGTGGACGGTGCCGACACGTGGGGAAAGTGACGGCTATTTCTATGTAACAAAGCTTGAACGTGTACTCTCTTTATCATGATATGGAAGAAGGGAATCGGTCCCACATTATCTTCCCTCCCCCAGGGAAGCGTAGGGAACCGAAGCGATCATAACAAAGAGAGGAAACGTTTAGCTGACGGAGAAAGAAATTTCCATATGAGCGTATCACAAAATGGTATGAACAGATAAGTAAGTTTCGTGACAATTACACCTACTACCGGGCGATCCCTCCGCACTCTTGGCGGGGACCGTCCCTGGGCATCTCCATGGCCCTCGGCATCTCTGGCCGAATATCAATACAATATAATTTCAGTGAATTGACCACGATTAACGTATTTGAATGTTCATACCGACTTCAGAATATGCTCTTTTTATGCTTATTAGTGTCAAAGTGACACTGCAAAATGCAGGCAAAAATTAAGCGCATTTGCAATTTCTCCGTAAATTTTGGGGTGAGCAACCACAATGAAGCACAACAAACGACAGAACACTGACGAAAACGGATAATGAAACAGTACGGTTTTTGAAACACATCGAAGTTAAAACAAATTTCACAGCACAATTTCACTGTCACTTTTTGACGAAAATACAGCAAAAGTTCATAATGGGTGAATTTTCTTGATTTCGGTGCCAAGTTGTCTTGAATTTAGCGTTGATATTTTTTTTTTCTTCTCTTCTCTCCTCCGATCTTGAGTCCTTCAGCGAGGTGGTGTCCATCACTCGATGATGCTGAGGAGGACGGCGCGGGCTGATGAGCCGTGCGCTGTCGGCGGGCTCCGTAGTAGTCCAGGGTAGCTGATGACCTTGCCGCAGGGCAGATAGTCTTGCTGGGCAGAGCTACTCACTGGAGACGGTGCTGCTGGACGATGACGAGTCCAGGATGGTCAGCTCCCTAGTCGATGACGTGACGTAGGGGCGATACACCGTCACGGAGCACGGACTAACCAGTCTGCGATGTCAGTGCAGATGTAGAGGCTGGGGTCCGTGTTGAGGGGCACAAGTCCCCTCGACCGCCGCTGCCACCATTGTCGCGGAGGCGCGGAAGGAGAGACGACTGAGCGGGCCGAGACTTGTATTGCAACTGTGGTTCTGATCCTGATTCGCCAGTGCCTGTGCGTTATATGCAGGGTGGTTGCACAATGAAGGACCGGTCCGCCGACCCGCCGGGTCGGTGGACGGTGCCGACACGTGGGGAAAGTGACGGCTATTTCTATGTAACAAAGCTTGAACGTGTACTCTCTTTATCATGATATGGAAGAAGGGAATCGGTCCCACAACCCGTAGGGGGGGGGGGCCGTTTCGGCCCCCCCTAAGATCTCGGAAAGTTACCGGCCGATTTTCAAAATTCAAACGGCGTTCGATAGCCCCACCCGGGAACTACCTTGTGACCAAATTTCATTGACCTAGGTCAAACCGATGACGTCACAGGTCAGGTCAAAGGTCAGATTTTCACCGTTCACAGGTATTTCAAGAAATGTGTTGTGAAATCGAGTAAATTGGTAATTTATTGAAAACCATCGATGGTACATTGTTCGTCAAACACATACTTTGCTATCTGAGGTCACTGATACCAGGTCAGGTCACAGCGAGGTCAGGTCACCGGGGGTCACATTATGAAAGTGTCGTGTGATACATGTTTTATGGTCCATTTTACATGACAAATGCGATTATGTGGGTTAGGTAGCCTTTGGGGCCAGCCTAGGTCACGTTTTGGTGAAGGTCAGGTCAAGGTCAGGTCAAATTAGGTCAAATTTCAAAGTTGATATTTTTGCATAAAATGGGTATCGATTCGATGCAGCTCGTCACGGGGAGTCCAATGGTGGTCTTTGTTTTGCTCTACGAGGTCTAGAATTGCCAAAAATTGAGTTTGAAAATTTGACGTCATCATTTTTGAACAGTTTTTTCGTTATAACTTGGCCAAAAAACGAGGTATCGATCTGAAATTTGGTATGTAGGTAGAAGACGGTAGGTACTATCACATATATTCCGGGTTTTTTGAAAATCAAAAAACTTTTTGGATTTTTCGGCTTATATATCCAAAAAAATGCATTTTTGATTTTTGGGGGTCAAAACTCGAAAATTTCAAAAATCCGAGATAGCAGTTTTGTAGCTCTGTCAATTCTACACCTTTTGTGTCTTGATCATTTTTCTGTATCTTCAAAGCTGTAGGCCTGACAGGTCTTCTCGCGAAGGTCTTTTTTCGGTCGAAAATGACAGAACATGACGTCATTCTGACGTCATTTATGGCCAACCTATCATAGCCTCTGGAAAAAATTTTTGGTCACAATGTGTAAAATCGATGCCCGGAGGGGTCCTGAAAGTTTGGTGGCGATATCTCCAGCCGTTTAGGAGATATCGACCGAAAAGGACGGGGGGGGCGTTTCGGCCCCCCCCCCCTACGGGGCGCGGGTTAACTGACTTTGGCTATACACCACCCACACCGGCTGACCTCGTCTGGGGAGTGTCGAAACGGACGCCCCTGATCGTCTGTGAGCATAGTGGGGAAATGGCGGCTCCGCAGAAAGGTGACTCGATGAGCAAACGTCCTCCGGCGCCCAGTCTGATCAGAGTTCCGGGCAGTTTCAATGCGTCTCACGCAAGGTCAAACCGTGCTGCCGCAGCTCTCGTCCTTGTTCGGCATTTAGCGCTGATGTGAATACCGCCGGTAGATTGGTAGTGGCAAGACAGAAGATCATTCGCATGAATGCAAACATTGCGAGAAAGTTGAACGCGACATTTTGACAGCTCCCCAGCAACAAAGCGCAGAATGTCGGACCACCTCGCACACATTTACATCGTTCGCCTGTTCGCTACACCATGATCTGAAAACAAAGTGATGGCTTTGCAAGGTGTATTTTACATCGTTAGAATACACAGAGTAAAAACATTTCCTAAATACCTGACGGCGGGCACACCCCTTTGTGATTGAGCGTCGACACTTGTGGGAAGAGAGGAAGAGGGCAGTGAGACCATTGAGGTTGGACATCACCCTGAGCCCTGGCGGGCTGCGTCCCAGCTGAGGAGACCGGGCGGTCCTCGGCGAATGAAGTAAGACTCAGGGCGCACTACCAGAGCACGAGCCAGCGGTCGGACTGCTGTCTGACAGCGTCGAGCGGCGGCCACGAGCGCAAAGGGTGACTCTCACGCGGACCAGACAGATATACGATTCGGACAGACTGGCTGGAATGGGCGGCGGCCGAGCAGATATTTAGGAAAGCCCGCGCGTCTCGGCGGCCGGCTGGTCGGCGCCGAGACGGGCAGGCGCGCCGACGGAGGTGAGGGGCACGAGTGAGCGACCCGTCCGCCTCCATCGCTCCGCCCCGCACACAAGATAAAACCACCGGCGCCCGCGTCCCTCACCCACGCTCCCCTCCCCTGTCGAGTAAAACCATTCAGTAAAAGTAAGACCAGCGCCACCAATGAAGAGACCAGTCCAGAGCACGATTCGACGGCCGTGAACGCGCCGCGCTAGGCAATCTTAAAAAAGAAGACTAGGTTCGCAGAGCACCCGCAGCGTAGGCCCGCACGCACACCGACCGGGCGGTGCCAGTTTAATCTTGTGTGAGGTGGGTCTGTCGCGCGCGCCTGATGACGCCGCGGCCATCAGTCGCACCCTTCACCTCCGTACGAGATCCGTGTACACACACCCCGCTGACACATACACACATACACTCACACACAGACGCGCGCGCCCCCTCACACACAGGGAGCGGACGGCGACCGCTCTCAGTCACGGGCTGTACACTGTACAGTGGGCGCGCACCGGCCGCCCGGGAAGGTGAGACGGCCGGCCGGCCGACACAATTCATCGCTCTCGCTCTGGCCCCTGCACATGCGGCGGGGCCGGCCGCGGGGTAGGTCCGCGGACACGGCGCACGGCACTCCGCACCGCCGACACCGGACACTGGGGTAAAATTGGGATTTGAACCCTTGTATCACAGAGAATTTCTCGAGTCCGGTCCTGTCGGGTACTGAAACGCAAGAAAAGGCAGAGTTACTCGTCTGCTTTTTGGACTTGCGGCTCTGATGTTTCCCAGCCAATCTTACTGATCGCTAATTGCAAAATTGAACATAGCCCAATGACAAGTCCAATTAACTCATCGTTCGACCCCCAGTAACGTTACAATTATGAAAGCGATCGTCAAAAAAAAAAAAAAAAAAAAAACGCTGATCCAGCATGTGACACATGACAAATTTTGGTCTCTCACACCACTCGTCTATCCCATCTAGCCCCAATGCCACCGATCTGAGCACCCCTAGCCGTCAGAATCCTTCTTGTACCCGGGGCCTATTCCGACCAGGATCCCGTCCCGCCCGACCCCTCAGTACCAGCTCCATCCCCCGGCCTGCTCCAGTCCCTCACCTATGCAGAGGACGAGGCGTCTCCGTTGGCCTCTTGCCCCCCCCCCCCGCCCCAGTACCAGTCTCCCCCGGTCGTCTCACGTCCCTTACCATAGACCTCTCCTCTGTACACCTTACCATAGACCTCTGGTGTACAGAGGTCTATGCCCTTACCTATGCGGAGGACGAGGCGTCTCCGTTGGCCTCTTGCCCCCCCCCCCCCCGCTCCCGTCCCGTCCCTTACCTATGCAGAGGACGAGGCGTCTCCGTTGGCCTCCTGCGCGCCGCCCCCGCCCCAGTACCAGTCTCCCCCGGTCGTCTCCCGTCCCTTACCTATGCGGAGGACGAGGCGTCTCCGTTGGCCTCCTGCGCGCCGCCCCCGTTAACCATGTACGGAGTGCCCAGACCGTACAGGTGGCCGCCGTACTTGGCGTCGTCAATGTTGTCCTCGAAGAACATCTGAACGGAATAGGAGGCAATGTCAGTTTCAAAAGGGCTCCAAACAGCGTGAGGCGGACAGAAATGTCCGAAAGACTGCGGTTTCTAAGACAAGACTGGCTTCTTCAGTACCTAATTCAAATGCAAAGATACAAAAATTTGTAACTGATTCATTACATTTGAAGCTCACGAAAACATGTGCAAAACCGGCAAAAGCTTCACTGACCTCCCTCATCTTGAGAAGGCGGCGCCGGTGAGCAGACTGTCACTGCCTGCCTGATGCTGCGGTCCAACCCGCTCCAGGTCCAGTTGATCAGCCAGCTGGAAATAGAACCAATACGGTTAGACGTAAACTGAATCAAACCATAAGTATGTCGCATAACATGACAAGCGCAAAACATTTTAAAAGTGACATGAAGCTATAAAGACAATTCAATGGCAAAGTTATCTGTCCTTACTTACCTCTTGGAGCCCGCCTTTCAAGTTTTTACACGACTTCATCAGGTATTTGACGTCGTACATGGTCGGGAAGTATGTTCGTAGCAGTTCGAAAAACTCTGACTCCTCTTGCGGTAGAT